>NC_134489.1:74732133-74994633 GCF_040206685.1 Ascaphus truei
ACGCCTTTCAGAAACGTGATAGCTTTGTATCTGTTATAACAATGCCGGCATAGGATATTTTTCAAACTATTATTCATTTTTTTGAGACTTGAAAATTGGATTTCCCAAAGCAAACTGTTTTAAACACTGAAAAGACTTTAAATCTGCTGCGCATATAGTGACAGCGACGCTGATGTCACGCTGCGGTTGCTGAAAAAATCAATTTGTATTGACTTCCAGGATCGCGACCAAGCTGTTGCGCCGTCGCGTCACTCCTACTATAAGCGCACGCGACGGATTCAATATATTTGTTTTGACGCCTTGTCACATCGCCGTCGCCGGAACTATAAGCGTGGCCTAACAATGGTATTTGGGACCAAGGCTAAATTTTGAAAGCTTCCAAAAACTGAGCTCCAGATCAGAACCAACGCTAATACCACCCTAACTCCTGTTACTAGTTTTAAATACTTGGGCATATGGTTTGACTCTCATTTAACATTTGGGATGCACATGGATACCCTGACATCCAAATCCTATGCCAAACTAGGTGTACTTTACAGGAACAAATCCTCCCTAAGGCCGCGCTTATAGTACCGGCGACAGTGACGCGACCGATGCCGTCGCCACTAGCGAAAGTTGTAGTTCAATTTGCAGCGACGTCGCGAGCGACAGGGTCATTGATTGGTTTACAGACCGTCACACGTGGCGACAGTCTGTAAAAAATCAAATTTAACCCGCTTCCAAATTTTGTCGCTCTGTCGCAGTCTCGCTTACTATAAGCGCTGGCGACGGAGTCAATTGATTTGTTTTGGAGCGACGTCGCCGTCGCTGTCGCGGGCACTATAAGCGCAGCTTTAGTCTGCTGGTCAGAAAGCGTATCATACAGCAGATGCTAATGCCAATTATCGACTATGGGGACATAGTATACGGCTCAGCACCCCAAACACACCTTAGCAAACTTGATACCCTCTACAATTCAATATGCCGTTTTGTTTTCCAATGCAACTACAACACACATCACTGTGAAATGCTTAAAGAACTAGATTGGTCATTACTTGAGTCTAGGTGCAAAGTTCATCTTTCCCTTCTTGCCCTCAAATACTTTCTGGGCAAGCTACCCGTCTATCTGAACAAGCTCCTCACCCCTATCACATGCAGCACTTATCTGAGATCTGATTCCAAAAGACTGTTCATGTTCCCAAGGTTCAGCAAAGTATCCGGCCGCTCATCCTCTTACCGTGCACCCCAAAACTGGAACAATCTAACGGAGACTCTAACATGCCACCACCAGTCTAAGTTCTTTCAAAACTAAAGCTGTCTCATATTTTAATCTGGTCTGTAACTGTTACATACGCCTATTTTATATATTATCTCTAACTGTGTATGCAGTGTCTTGTATATAACGTATACCCTGTTCACTTATGTAACTATGTATTTGTAACCATGTATTATTTGTCATCTTAACTCCATGACATACTTGAAAACGAGAGGTAACTCTCAATGTATTACTTCCTGGTAAACCATTTTTATAAATAAATAATAAATAACATTTGCTTCCATCTCCATGTTAGAGAAGTTTCTTACATCTCATGCAGGTTTGTTCGCCAAATTGGGTTACACCATCTCAGGCCTGGCAACAAATTGTTTTGATGCTGGGAGAAAAAATAAATAAATAAAGTAATGGCCCAAGACACGTGAAGTTCAGAGCTTATTGCAGCCTACAGGTTATCATGGTAACATCATAAACTAGGGATTAAGATTACATTATGTTTTTTAACACTGGCAAAGTTATTTAAAAAAAAAAAAGCAGGACATGTTCAGAGGGCAAGATACTAACATTATATGAGTGAAACATCGCCTACTCGTTCATTACATATGTGGGAAACAGGAGTCTCCTTTGCGGAACAGCCCCTGGTTACCAAAATACCCCCAAAGGGGCCTGTGGTACCATTCCCTGCCAGGGAAACAAATGAAGGTTAGAATCTGCTGGAGTACACAGGTCAATAGGAAGCCGCAGCCTCACCTGCTTTGGCCTGCGAGCCACGGGAGATATAAGAACCGGGAAGTAACTAGCAGAAGCTACGGAGGTATCTCAGAAACTGAAATTAACGCAGTTCGTTTACGGAGACTCCCTGCTTCATAACCATTAACAAAAAAAGAGGGGGGGGTACCGAGCACACGCGTTCTAAGTGAATCTTCTTTGCGTTTTGTCACTGAAATTATTTAGATTTTTATGATTTTGATTGAATTAAAGATTTTTGAAAGTGTCATTTTTTTACTGCTGTGAGATTAGCCAGCGGGGGGCGCGTGCGCCTTACTTCCGTTACGCATTTTCATCTCCATGAAGGAGTTTTTCTTCTATGAGAATTTAGATAGGTGCCAGCAAAGACGTTTCACTTCAAAAAAGTGTTAGGAGGCTTGTGTCTGTATACACATACACAGTGTACATACAGCATGAGATATACATATATACACACACATACATGAAATGACATATACAAAAGTAACTGATGCAATAGTATGCCAGAAAATGGGATTTCTAAATATGTCACTTGAAGTACATTTGAGCGCGCATATATATATATATATACATATATATATTGTGACAAACGGCTTACTCCGGGGCTCCGTCGTTTGTCCGGGACTGTTTAGAACACGGTCTTTTAGGGTAGGTTAAATGATGAGGCGTCACGTACTGTTCCTTTAAACAGGCTATGCCTGGTTTATTCAGTCCCAGGCACTGAGACGGCCACAGTGCATACAACAGAAAACAGATCAAAACAAAAGCTGCTCACCTGAGCGATAACTTAACTTAGATATCCCTGACTCAGGGTTGGAAGTGGCTTTTCCACTTCCAACAACAAAACACGGTACTTTTGCAGTCTTACACAAATGAACAGAAAGATTGAACCTGTTTGGGGAAGAGGCTTCTCCCCTCTGTAGTTCAGCAGCCTTCCAGCCTCCTGGCTCTTGTGGGGAGACCAGAGCAAACAGGAAATCAGTCTTTCATACCTGATTCCTAATTAGCATGACAGGTGACAGAAATCAGGCAGCAGACAAACTCTGGTCTGGATCTCTCATCCCTCAGTTCCAGCGCTTGCCAAACTGTGGGATGGAGTGTATGTATTATAAGGCTGCACTCCCAGGCCAAACAGGATAGAAACTGTCTAGTATCCTGGGAGCCCTATATACGGAATTTATTACCATCCCCTGGTTTCTGTCACATATCCTCCCCCCCAGCTCAGACCTCGAGGGATGAGCGACCATGGATATTAGGGAGTGCATCCTTGACAACCCGTCAGCATTGCCATGTTTGTGCCCTGACCTGTGTTCCACAGAAAATTTAAAGGGTTGTAGGCTTAGGAACCACCTGGTCACTCTAGCATTCTTTTCCCTGTTTTGACACATCCAGGTAAGGGGTGCATGATCTGTGACCAACCGGAATTTTCTCCCCAACAGGTAGTATTTGAGCGTCTCTACAGCCCACTTTATTGCGAGACACTCTTTCTCTACTATGGAGTAATTTTTCTCCTGGGGATTTAGTTTCCTACTTAAATAAAGGATGGGGTGCTCCTCACCTTGAGACTCCTGGGAGAGTACCGCCCCCAGCCCTACCTCAGATGCGTCGGTTTGGACTACGAACTCTTTGGAGAAGTCAGGTGTGACCAACACTGGTTGGGCACAGAGAGCTTCTTTCAGGCTTCTAAAGGCCTGTTCGGTTTCGGGGGACCACTTTACCATTAGCGGTCCTCTTGCTTTTGTGAGGTCAGTTAGTGGGGTTGCCTTAGTTGCAAAATTGGGAATAAACCTTCTATAGTACCCAATTAACCCCAAAAAGGTCCTTACTTGTTTTTTTGTAACTGGCCTTGGCCAATTTTGTATCGCCTCCACTTTGAGTGTTTGGGGTTTGAGTAAACCTCTGCCAATAGAATATCCCAGATACTTGGCCTCCTCCAGACCAATAGTGCATTTAGCGGGGTTAGCAGTTAGTCCAGCAGACCGGACTGCGTCAAGCACAGCTTGGACCTTTGGAAGGTGGGATTGCCAATCTTCACTATGGATTACCACATCATCCAGGTAGGCGGCAGCATACCGAGCATGTGGTTTTAAAATTTTATCCATCATTCTTTGGAATGTGGCGGGAGCTCCATGTAAGCCAAAAGGCAACACCTTATACTGAAAGAGGCCGTCTGGGGTTGAGAAGGCTGTCTTTTCTTTTGCCCTTTCTGTGAGGGGAACCTGCCAGTACCCTTTTGTTAGGTCTAGGGTTGTGAGATATCGGGCTTTGCCCAGTCTCTCTACAAGTTCATCTACCCTGGGCATAGGATAAGTATCAAATTTTGACACCGCGTTTAGTTTCCGGTAGTCATTACAAAACCTTGTTGTACCATCTGGCTTTGGGACTAAGACTATAGGGCTGTTCCACCCACTTTGGGATTCCTCAATTACACCTAGTTTTAGCATTTTTTTAACCTCTAAACTTATAGCCTTTCTTTTGGCCTCTGGGATTCGGTACGGTTTAAGGTTAACTCGAACCCCCGGTTCAGAGACTAGGTCATGTTCAATTACGCTAGTTCTACCTGGCCGTATAGAGAAGATTTCTTTGTTTCTTCTCACTAAATTCTGAACCTCTCGTTTCTGATGAACAGACAGGGTTTCAGCTATGCTAACCTCTGGGTCAGTTTCTTGATTCTCTGACGGACCTGGGGGTACTAGGGTTAACAAGACTTCTCTATCTTTCCAGGGCTTGAGTAGGTTTATATGGTAAATTTGCTCAGGTTTCCTCCTACCTGGCTGTCTTACCTTATAATTTACTTCTCCCACTCTTTCCAAGACCTCATATGGCCCATGCCATTTAGCAAGGAATTTACTCTCCACGGTGGGAACCAGAACTAGTACCCTATCACCTGGAAAAAAAATTCTGACCCTAGCACCCTTATTATACGTATTCCTCTGTGCTTCTTGAGCTTTCTCCATGTGTTCCCTCACTATGGGTAGGACTGCAGCAATGCGGTCCTGCATCTGGGCAACATGCTCTATTACACTTCTGTAAGGGGTAACCTCGTGTTCCCAAGTCTCTTTGGCTATATCCAGTAAGCCCCTTGGATGTCGGCCATACAATAGTTCAAACGGGGAGAAGCCTGTGGATGATTGGGGAACTTCCCTAATGGCAAATAACAGGTACGGTAACAAACAATCCCAGTTTTTCCCATCTTTATCAACCGCCCGCCGTAACATGCTCTTTAAGGTTTTATTGAACCTTTCCACTAAACCATCTGTTTGTGGATGATAGACTGAGGTTCTGAGATGCTTGATTTTTAGGAGTTTACATAGCTCTTTTGTTACTTGGGACATAAATGGTGTTCCCTGGTCAGATAGAATCTCTTTAGGAATCCCGACCCGGGAAAACAGAACTACTAACTCTTTTGCTATGTTTTTAGCAGAGGTGCTACGTAGGGGAACTGCCTCCGGATATCGGGTGGCATAATCTAATATTACCAATATATGCTGATGTCCCCTAGCAGACTTTATTAGGGGTCCTACTAGATCCATAGCAATCCGGTCAAATGGTACCTCTATTATGGGAAGGGGTACCAATGGGCTGCGATACGCCTTGAACGGGCCGGTGATCTGACATTCTGGGCATGAGGAACAATAATTCGTAATTTCTGCCAGAACCCCAGGCCAATAGAAGCTTCGGAGAACCTTTTCTTTTGTCTTTTCCACCCCTAGGTGTCCCCCCAATGGATGACTATGTGCGAGGTGTAATACTACATTACGGAATGTCCGTGGTACCAACAATTGTTTAGTTGTAACTGATTTCCTTTTATCAACCCGATATACTAGGTCGTTCTCTACCTCGAAGTAGGGGTAAGCAAGTGACCTATCTGGTTGGCCAGGAGTACTATTCTGGTCCCGTATATTTCCCCTTGCTACCGCTAATGTGGGGTCCTCCCACTGGGCCTTCTTAAAACTCCCAGGACTGACCTCTAGGTCAGCGAGGGTCTTATCCGGTTCTGGGGTGGTAAGTGTCTGCTCAACATCTTGATTTGGGGTATTCCCTACCAAAGTAGTGATGGGGAAGGGAATTTTACAGCACTCCTCCTTTTCCCCCTTCTTATTTGGGCCCTCGTCAACCTCCATTTCTGAAAAAGGGAAAGGATTTGTTTCTTCTAATACTTCGTTATGGTCCGCTATTGAACTCTGGGCGCTATTCTGAGCGGGGGAACACATTTTTAGAAAATGGGGAAAATCGGTCCCTATTAACACATCATGTGCCAGTTTGGGTACAATACCCACCTTGAAATCTAAAGAACCAAACTCTGTTTCAAAAAAACCATCAACAGTGGAATATTCATGATTATCCCCATGTATACAACAAATTGCCACTCTTTGCGAACTGTTTCCCTGTTTCTACTATGGAGTAATTTTTCTCCTGGGGATTTAGTTTCCTACTTAAATAAAGGATGGGGTGGTCCTCACCTTGAGACTCCTGGGAGAGTACCGCCCCCAGCCCTACCTCAGATGCGTCGGTTTGGACTACGAACTCTTTGGAGAAGTCAGGTGTGACCAACACTGGTTGGGCACAGAGAGCTTCTTTCAGGCTTCTAAAGGCCTGTTCGGTTTCGGGGGACCACTTTACCATTAGCGGTCCTCTTGCTTTTGTGAGGTCAGTTAGTGGGGTTGCCTTAGTTGCAAAATTGGGAATAAACCTTCTATAGTACCCAATTAACCCCAAAAAGGTCCTTACTTGTTTTTTTGTAACTGGCCTTGACAGGGAATGGTATTAAAAGGATACTTTAATGGTCAGTATATAGACAGCAATGGTAGGGACGCACCTACGCGTTTTGTCCTTTACGGACGAAACGCGTAGGTGCGTCCCTACCATTGCTGTCTATATACTGACCATTAAAGTATCCTTTTAATACCATTCCCTGTCTGGAGTTACCCTGATTTTGGCGGTCCACTAGCTGGTATGCTGCCAGGAAACGTTGCTGTGCTCCTCTACACCCTTGCTGCTTGTATGTACCCTGAGAGGATTGCACGCTGGATCGGAACCACCCTTCAAGGACACCACCAAGGAAGGTAAAGGGCTTATGCCCCTCATACTATTACCTCCCAGTGCTGGACTGACTGATATATTTCCCCCAGGGTGGTATATACCATTATAGGAGACCTATTTTGGGGTACCCGCGTGGGCACCACCAGGCCTCTGGTTTTTCACCCTGGGATGTTATGGATGGATTATTCTACATGTCCTTGAACTTGGATCCAATATGATATATATATCATTTATGAGCTATCTATGGTGAAGCACCAATAAACACTACTTACTTATGCATCTCTGGGCTGATGGTGAGTTCCTACCAGCTTGTGTATGGGAGTTTGATGAACAGAAGAGGGCGCCAGGAACTTTATAACTTGTCTTTATTAGAAAACATATAGAACTAGCAGTACAGTCCAGGATAACCAGGACTGGTTTACAGCATACAGAAACAAATGTCAATCAGTCTCTTACTGGCGAGTAACGTAGTGGCTTAACTCTCCCCTAGAGCCTCTTGGCCTGCCAAAACGCAGATCCAGACCCTTGTCCAGATATCCCTGGCAGTCCACCCCAGTGCCCTTAGTAGCCCTGAGGATGAAACTATTCCCTACAGCCGTGTAGATACTTCTCAGCACCTTTTTCTAAGCGGCCCCTAACATTGGGACACAGTCCCTATGCTGAAAATAATAAAAGATGGTCTTCTGCTTCTTACCTGCCTCAGAGGCTAGCATAACCTGGAGACCTCCCTGGTGTTAATTGGAGTATGGGGTCTGAAGGTATGGGTTCCCCTGAAGGTATGGGAATCCCTGGAGGTCTGGGGATAAATTGTGTGGGTCCCCACCTTTATACGTAGGGCGTGGCCAATGCTCTGCCCCAGTAGCTGGGCAGAATAACTGTAGCAAAGTGATCCCACCAAAGGCATGTGACCCTCTAGCCACTTCTAGAAGAACAAAGGGCCGAACATGTGCCTTGAAAGTGCAACATAATAATAATGATACACCAGCTCACATATCGGGGCCTGGTGAGGAGTTAACCCCTGCACTGCCTGCAGTTTCCAGGACTGACATGCAGGATAAAGGGACATTTCTAGCAGGGTGCTACATACAGCAGGGCCCCTTATAGTGAAAAATGGCGGAAAGCAGAACCGGCGATTTTCAGCTGTGCGCAACCCGGCAATTTCCCCCTTGTACGCATGCGCAATCTCCGTTTGATGCGCGCAACCTACGTTCTGCGCATGCGCGCCGGCAGCAACAACCCGTTCAGTGCATGTGCGACCTCTGAGGAGACATGGCGGCCCCCTTCTCAGTGCCGCCGTATCAGCGGATTGCCTAAAAGCGGGGCGCCGAGAAGCGAGGACTTGCTGTACATATATATATATGTGTATTTATATATGTGTGTGGCCACTGCTCTCAGTTCCCAGTACCTGCCCAGGTCCTTGCTCTAAACCCCCCACCCGCCACCCCGCTCTTTGTCTCTTCTGTGGTCAGGTTATCAGGATAACCCTGCTTCAGCACTGGTGACTCAATCAGTGGCTCAGTCAAAGACTTGAGTCACTGATTGAGTCACCTGTGCTGAAGCAGGGATATTCTGAAAATCTGAACTTGAAGGGTCTTGAGGACCTGATTCCTCTGTGATACACAACATATAACTTTATAGCGTGTGATGTTGCATGGTCTTGTGCCCTTCTCAGCAGCCTTGAGTTCATTATGAAGTTTTCTGTGGATTAACTTCTGTCTGAGGTTTGGCGAATGCAAGGACGGGAGGTTTGGGGAAGATCTATTTTAATGTCACACCCTGTCAGCATTTGTTGCAGATGTTTGATTATTTTTCTCATTACATCTAGGGCAGGGTTGTTTGTGACCATCAGTGATGTTTGTGGTTTTTTTTCTTTCTTTCTTTTTTGTGGTGTAGCATGTGTTCTCGTGGGGCTTTCAGTGCAGATGTGATTGCTTTAGTAATAATTGACTTGTATCCCTTCCCGGTCTTTAATGTCAGAGCATATGCAATGATATTTTTGTAGCTTGGCTGTGTATGGTGACTTGTTTTGTACGAGTGAGGTGGCAGCTGGTGTTATGGCGGAAACTACATCTGAGAATGGGTTTCTTGTATACAGATGTGTGAAATTGCCATTCTTCAGTGTTACTGTTGGTATAAATGTATTGTTGAGGAAGACATATCAGCCATTTCTAAATTAATTGGGGTGTGTTATTTTAGAAAATATACTTTTGTGAGGGTATCGTTTTGCTATGGGGCATTTTGCCTTGTAAATGATGGGATAAGATGGGTCTTTTACATCCAGTTTTTAAAAAAATCAGATGCAAACAGGCCTCCTAATTATGGGCCTGTAATGACCTCGTATGTAAAACTATACGTATCAATTAAATGATTATATTTGTTAATAATATCTGTGACAATATTAAAAAAAATAAGTAGATTTCTTTATTTTTATCATATTTACAGTGACAGATTGGCGTGTCGAGTCACTGGGCAAATGCCCAGTGGGCCGGTGGGTCCATGGGCCGGTGCCACAGCATGGATGCTGCACAAACGTGCTGTGGGCCGATGCTGCAGTACGCATCACGGTTACAGGGGCCCTGCGCTCTTTCCCACAATGCAACTGATTGCCAGGGGAGAGAGCGGGACCTCTGTAAGAGATCTGCCCTCCCCCATCGACGTGTCATGGCGATGCGTTGCCATGACAATGCCCCTTCACGTAATGCAGCGACGTCGCGGGAGGTGGGCCGGCAGGTGAGTGAAATGCCGGACCACATTTAATTTCCAATCCGCCCATGCATATTTGTGACATCATATATTGATTACATGGTATGCAATACACCTGAAACCGATACCAATGAAAAGCTCCATTTGTGCTGAAAAAAAAACAATGTATCGTTTTCATAGGTAGCTTACGTAGGAAATTAGTCACGGAAATCATGGTTAAACAAATGTAAGCAAAATGTTGAAAATTTGTTTGGCCTGGCAGGTCACAACCGGAATGGGACAAGTGGACGCGGCCGTTTTGCTGCAGGTTTTTAGCCACCGTTCTTCAGCCGCCGAGAGACACTTCACTGCCGCATTTTTTGCCGCTGGCCGTTTCAGCCTAAAGGTAGGTAATTAGGGTAAGGGTTTTTTAAAATAAGGGGACTGGGGGAAGGTTTTTAGAATAAGGGTTTTTTAGGATAAGGGGACTGGGGGAAGGTTTCTAAGGTAAGGGGTTTTTAGGATAAGGGGACTGGGGGAAGGTTTTTAGAATAAGGGGACTGGGGGAAGTTTTTTACGGTAAGGGGTTTTTAGGATAAGGGGACTGGGGGAAGGTTTTTAGTATAAGGGGTTTTTCTGGTACGGGGACCGGGGTCAGGTTTTTAGGCTAAGGACTAAGATTAGGGGCTTACCTTGGTGGCAAAGCGTCCGTCGGTGAGATGTCCCTGTGGCTGCTACATGCCTGCAGCGACTTGGTTGCAGCGAAATGGCTGCGATCAAATGCTCGAGACCAGATGGCAATTACCAGTGTCGGTGAAAAGGTTCAGGAATCCTTTAAAGCTGCAGTTCAGTCTTTTTTTTATTTATTTTAATTTTTTTACTTCAATAGTTTCATGTGGGCAATCTCTAATTACCTAAAGAACTGTATAGCTGCAGGCCAATTCGTTCTCCATGTATTGATCGGTGAAATTTGGTGACATCATTAGAGCTGGCATATGTTTTTCTTCTGCTTCTGTCACTGACATGTGCTAGAGGGAGGGCAGGGCTGACAAAGGGGTGTGCCAGAGCTTGTGACAGGACATGAAGGGGCAGTGCCTTAGCAAATGGCTGTTAAAATAGAATACAAGAAAATTGGTCTTTCAAGGTTGTTTTTTTAAAAACAGAAAATGCTAAAAGTATTTTTTCTTACTACAGAACTGATTTATTAAAAAAAACACACATGCAGGATATTGACTGAACTGCAGCTTTAATGAAGATAACACCCTTTCACAGTAGCACATTTGGGTACCTGTGATAAGTCGCCCCAGCTGTCACTTTAAACAGACAAAGGTTGGTCCCTGGTAAAACAAAAGTCACTTCCATAATGGTTTTATCACGTGCGCCTGCAAATTTAAGCTATGTGAAGCCTACATTTTGGGCACAGATCCCCGCGCAGAACTTAGAAACATATTTAGCAAAAAGTTTAAACCCTGGTTGCCATATTGCACACACAATTTAATAATTACAGCAGGTGTGGCCGAAAATATATATATATTTTCATTTTGTAAGGCATGCAGGAAGGAGGGGAGGGGTGCATTCTAGTTACCCCACTGCCACTCTCCACCCATCGTCAGCTCCATGTCATTGTGTGTATATGTGACACACTCACATACTCTCACACAGGCTCACTCACACTCACTCTCTCTCAATCAAAATCCTCCCAAATCCAACTAAAAAATACTTATAGGTGTAAGATTTGGGTAAAAAAATGCATCAGTTATCCAGACGAACCCTCTAAATAATTAAAGAGGCAGTCCAAGCAGCTAAAAGAAATTATATATATTTTTTTTTAATATATGCAGACTTTAATTACCTTTATTGAAAACTAATTACCTAAGCTGCCGATCGATTTGTTCTCCCGTGATCGATCAGCAAAGATCCTGCTTCCCAGGGTTCACCACATGGCTGCCTCTCAGTTTCAAATCAATCCTTCAGTCAATGTAACTCAGCAGCTACAATGTATTCTTATATTATTACTAAGGTAACATTAGCTATTGTTACAGTTTACAGCTCAAACTGCTGGGAATATTGGCAACACGTTATCACAAAGAGGAAAGTGTTACAAAAATATTGCACTGCTGGGGAGGTGGGCTAACAACTACTATCGAAATCAAAGGATGCTCAGTATATTAAAACGAATTAAAAGTTCAATAATAAAAAATAAAAAATGCTGTAAGTATTATCTAGTACTACAGAATAGATTTATTTTTTTTAAAAAACACACGTAGAATATTGCTTGGATTGCTCCTTTAAGGAAGTTAAATCAGCAATCCCACTGAGTTAACCAATTGTTTTTTTACATCATTTTAACTGTGATAATGCAGTTCACTTATTGTCAATTCAACCTCAGCTGCAACAAAATGACACATTTTTAGTTCTTAAAGCAATGTGATGGTTGTCAAATAAGAATTTTGTGGCAAAGGTATTTGCTTGAGCCCTGTATTCTTGACAATATTTCCTAAATTAGAAGTGTAAATCCATTGAGACCGTATACAGGTGTTTCTATAAAAATGACATTTTTGTTTTTAAAAAGCAGAAATACCACACTTTTTTTTTTTATTAAAAAAACAAAACTTTATTTCACGTATTTGTACAAATATCCCCGGGTATATTCACTGCATAGAATGGTTTAACCCTTTCCCTGCCAAGGGGAACTACAACGCATTGAAGCACAATGCGTTACAGTTCCCCCTGGCAGGGAAAAGGTTAAAATGACCAGCTGGTACAAAATGAACTTCAAAAAAAAGTAAATGTGACATGGGAAGCCCATGTTTAACACTGCACACACATCTCACTTTAGACACCAAAGGATGTGGTTATTGCAATATCTGGCAGTTTAGGTAAAACACTTAAAAGAAATGGTTTCAATAGTATTGTCCCTGTGTACATTTTAAAACATTTTACATTTAAGAAAGTTACATCATACAGTTGAGATATTTTTTAAAGAATTGTGTGTAGTTTTCACGTCTGTGGAAATTTACCAGTAGCCAAACAATCTTAGTGATAACTTCTCCTTGCAGTAAAATATGCGGATATAAAATGACACATTACTGTTTGCGGTTTATCGTTTTCTTTACGGAGCAGACCTCAATGCAGTGAAATGCATGTCTGAACGTTTCAAATGAAAAACAGAGATCCAGACCTTTATTCTGTAAGCACCGATACTGCCACTAAACTCAACAGGGCTTTCCGTGTGATACCGGCGGTGTTGGAGCTTATAGTATAAGTGCCACAATTACACAAACATAACAATGGCAGATATGTACACCACTAACTATTGAGTGCGTCTTTGTTTGCTTTTGGAAAAGCTTGGGAGGCCCCAGTACACGCACCAAACCTAACAACTTTTTGTATTGTGTCAGGTGTGCATTTTTTTGGTTCCAGGCGTGTTCAATAGAGCAGATGATAAATTACCTCACAAGTCTAAATCGTCCCTGCATCAGAGAGCACATTAGGGTATTAACACGTGAATACACCACATTCTTACAGCTCAAAACAGCTGCAGTAAATATTTTACAGTCAATGCATAAGTGTAAGGAACAGGAAGGAGTGTGACGATCATGTATTTGTTCCTAAGTTGCACTGAAAATAAGGCATGCACTGCACATTTCAGGCTCAATTTAGCAGGTAAGAACTACTAAATGATGTGCTTGCACATAGATCTTTAGGTGCCAACCTATGCCTACATAAAAAATAGTTTCCTCTCCGTCCAAATGTTTGTATTTGCAATTTTTTCAGTAGGGAACGACAATATATTTTATCACCTTAGACCCACACATTTCAATAAAATGTCTAACATTTAGCTGGAATTCACACCGATATACCCACTCCTAAAACATACTGGTGCATTAAAGCAAACCAAATTAGATCAGGTTTTAATGGGTTATAGTTGCTCATCACAATACTGACTAAAGATCTAAACAACAACTAGACTGTGACACTCGAAAAACCACCTAAATCTCATATTCTAAGGACTGGTGGTATTACACACTGATTTATGTTACTGCTCTCTTTGTTGGATTACAGTATTATAACACAGGGGTGCTCAACTCCAGCCCCCCCCCCCCCCCCAAACAGGTCAGTTTTTCAGGATATCCCATCTTCAGCACAGGTGGCTCAGTCAAAGCCTGAGCCTCTGATTGAGTCACCTGTGCTGAAGCTTGGATATCCCAAAAACCTGACCTGCTTGGGGGGGCTTGGGGACTGGAGTTGAGCACCCCCTGCTATAACATTTTAGGGAGGACAGCAGTCTGAAGAAAAAATACTTTAGATTGCAATGATTTCTCTACTCTACGTCTATATTGCTTTCTCGATTATATAGAGGTTACTTTTCTACCTGCCTTAGCAGGAAAAACTAAATCCAGTGTCATACTTAAAACTATTTACCTACTGCACAAAGGCAGCAGGAAAAATAGACTATATGCATATAGTTCTGTGGCACCAATATCCTTTACAACAGTGCACAATAGACCTTTTATATGTAATCTTTTTAAAAACACCAGTTCCCCATTTTCTACTTCAAATATAAGAAAATAGTATAAAGCAAAACCCATTTATTGCCTCTGTTTCTTCAGTTTAAATTCTAAAATATTTGTTTTTGGCTTTTTCATATGCTTGAGAACATTATTTCTAAAATACCGTTTGTTTTTTAAAGATGAACACCATTGTGACTGAGATTATGGAATGGGCTTTGCTTTGATGTTCACAGAAGCTTCTATAAACATAGCGCTTTGCCAAACTTGGGAGATAGACATTTTTTTAAATCAATTTAAAGAGTAGTTCTGCATAGGGTGTGTTGGGGGATGTTTTTTTCTTATCAGTGGGAAGCAGGGAGTCCCCGGACTTGAACCATGTTTATTTCAGCTCTGGGGTCTCCCTGCTTCCCAAGATATTTACCTCCGTAGGAGCTACCAGTAGCATCCCAGGCTGGGTGAACATTATGGAGGCTTAAATCTTCCGTGAGACAGGAGCAAAAAGGAAGCTACAGCGTGATCCGTCGTGGCTTCCTATTGGCTCGCAAGACGCAGGGGATTGAAACCTCCATGGAGTTCTGGCAGCACCTAAGGCTAAGGCCCCGCTCCCAGAGTCAGCGCACCCGCACTGCAGACAGGCGGTGCGCTGACATACACAGACCGCGATATGCGGTCTGTAGGGAGCGGGAGCCAGAGCGGGAGGTGGGCGGGAGTGGGAGGTTTGACAGGGAGGGGGGGCGTGGCTTGAGCGGAGGGACCTGCTACTCTCCCCCCCCCCTCCCTCCACGGACTCGGGCTGGAGCTGCTGAGGGTAAGTATTAAACACACACACACGCAAGCACTCATACACACACACACACACACAGACAGAGGCAGGCACTCACGCACTCAGGCACACACATATACACAGACAGGCACGCACGCACTCAGACACACACACAGAGAGGCACTCACGCTTTCACTCCACACTCCTCCCCGCTCCCCGAAGCCTCTCCTCCTCCCGAAGCCTCCCCTCCCCATTGGCTCACAGCCACACCACGTGACGCGTCAACGCTAGACATCATCATTTTCTTGTGTCCCCTAGCGGCTGACGCGCCACAGCGTGCAGTGCTCTGTGCCGCCACGGGGGACCGGGACCGGCTCGCGAGGATTCCCCTGCTGGTGGGGAACTCGCGACATGGCCGCCCGCGCCAACGAGCGCAGCGGGACCGAGGCCTAAGGAGGTGAGTATGTCGGGAAGCAGGAAATCCACGCAGCTGAGATTAACGAGCTTCAGATCCAGAGACCCCCTGCTTCTTACCTAGGGGGGGGGGGGGGGAAGTTACATCTTTAAATCAACGATTTAGTTGTCTCTGTTAGTCAAAACAATGCTAAACCATTGAAATTGTGATATAATAAAAAATTTCAATCTGTTCATCTATGCAAAGTTCTATGTTTATAGAGGATATTGTTCAAAGTATGGTTATCTTGCATTCTTTAACCCTATGTAATAGCTATGTAAAAAAAAAGTTTATTTGCTAGGGGAGATTGTGCCCTGCGCTCCTATATAGCGCTGGACGCGATTTACACTGATGAGGAACGGAAGGAGGATGGCTCCTCCCCTTCAGTTCCGTCATCAGTGACTAAACGATCACGAATGGCGGAGAAGCCGAGGCACTCTGGGGTCACAGCCTCTCCGGCACTCATAGGGTTAAGAACCATTTGACAGAAGTTCCTGAATGGTTTTCAAGAAGAATAACTTCTCCCAGAAGGCAACTAAATGGTATTACTTTAAAAATGTGCTGGATATCTCTTTGGTCACATTCCAGGAGTTCAGAGTAAGGGGGTTATTCTAGATCATACTGTAGCCCTTATTCTGTAAAGTGTGATAACACGTAATCTGCGCTTAGAGCATGAAAAGTCCCATTGACTTTAATGGGGCTTTTCCTGTGATAGCACATCATCTGCTTTATCACACTTCACAGACTAAGGGCCTATGCTATGGCTGGTCTACAATAAGCCTCTAAGGCCATGTTTTATTCGGCAGAGAAACCTCTGATTTAAATTAAACTGTAAGTAACTTAAAGGGGAAAAAAAAAACAAAGTTACATTTTTTGCAGCTTGTAGCACAGACATTTATATATTACAATATAAGATTTTTGTCTACTAAGTGACAATATTACAGCGCTACCTGTCCATTCTTACATAACAATTACATTCTAAAAACATATCCGGTATCACAGATAAACGAATAATAACATTAATTGCTTAATTGCTCCTGTAGTGATATTTACTGAATTTCATTGGCAACCGAATTGTGAGAAGCATTTAAATCCACACTCAATACGCTGTAATCCCATTTTCCATTGCTCAGAAAGATTTCTGCTCCATTCAAATGAATCAAGCTGAAATCTTCTTGCATATGGGGCTACAGAAGTTTAAATTCCAATTAAACACACAGATGTGCCAAAATCAGCTTCTTAACCTTATCCAGTTACCTGGAATTATTTACTTCAGAAGCTTAGTGCATTGTATGTAGCTTCTCATGGCCAGATTAGCGATGGCCGTGACATGTGCCTATTAAGAAAACATTATGCACACACCATTACAGATTATTGAAACCTATCTACAAAATTAGAGTACTGCTAATATTTAACAAAAACAGAAAGAAAAAAAACCAATCACCACATATCCCTTAAATCCCAACTTTTACAGTATTTTGGAATAGCAGTTCATGTTCAGGGGAAATAGATTTTTTTACCGATTCAGGTTTATGATTCCCTCTCTCCCCCCTCCGCCTCCCGCCTGCTCTACAGTGTTTCTCATTCCTGCACATAAAAGGAATGCATCCCCTACTTCTTTTTAGCGGGTAACAGCAGACAGGTTTGATATCTTTACAATGATTTAATAAAAATCCTTTCAGGGACTTGTTACTTGAGTAGAAGTAATGTTCAGTATTGACATACACTAATATTTACATTGTCAGGACGAAAGGGTAAACATGAACTGTCGCTTTAAGTAGGCACAAACAGGTAATGCGTATTGGAAGAGAACCTTAAATTGTGTTAATAGCTATTTTTCATAAAAATTATTGTTGCATTGCACTGAAATTACTAACTCGCAGTTATCAATTTTTTTAATAACTAAACCCTAGAAAACTGAATGATTCTAAAGAGTTGTTTGACCTTAACGGTAAAGGTTAAAGGGCTGAGGAATTCATAAATACCATGAAGGTTAGGTTATGTACAGTCTAAAAATATTCAAGCATGGGATTCAAGAACAAGGTCAGTTTGGTTCACAAGATTCACAAATGTTACAATGTGCAGGGTGACCGTCTATTGCACAATTAGGTTACACAACTGTTTAGGTCGTTCTGTGGCTGCAACAGAGCCCCCAAAAAACAGCGTTTCGGGTAGGAATGTATATCCTACACCAAGACTGCATTCTTTTGTATTTTCACGGACATGTTGCATATGATATTACATATATGTTTTCCATTATGCAAAGCACTGTAGGTTCTTCTGGCCATGAAAGGGTTAAAAGGTACACTGTTCCATGCCAGGTAGGCACTAAATTACCTATGTAAAAAACAGACGCATGTGCCACTGGCAATGCTGGTATTACAGTAAAGCACAAGTTATGCATAGGGCTCAGTTGAAATATTTGCACAGTATATTAAAATATATCACAACATAACATGCCAGCACGGTCAATAGCACTAAGTAAGAGCTGTACATTAAGGAAGGTAAATCCCATAGGGCTGTATTTGTGGGAGACCTGTTCAGTTTTAGTTGAGCATAAGCAACCCTTTCTCATTCATTTATAGGCCTGGAAGCCATAGCGATACTTAGCAGATTTGTCCAGCAGCAGAATAAATCAGTTCCACTTTTGTTTTTGTTTTTTATATGACTCCCTTAAAATCTAACTGTGCAAAACAAAACAGCCTTGGCTTAAGTAACAATATCCAAAAACAATATATTTAAAAAAAAAAAAACCACGTTTCAGTCAGATACCCCTAAAAGCAATTGTCTAGCCATCTTTAATTTAATGTTAACAGTTATCGTAAAAATTAAAATAAATTCCCTAGGAATAGCTTTGATTTTCTTTCCATTTTGTGACCCACTGCTTTTTTTCACTGTTCTTGTTGAATTTTCCATCTTTGAACTGGCGTTCTTCTTTGGGAATTCGTACAGCGTGATATCGTGGGACACTGTCATCGTACCTGGAGCGTTTAAAGAACCCACACTGCAAAAAGAAGAGAACATTTCCAATCATACGCAAAGTGGGAGAACCTTCACTGGCCACTCACGGTCATTGTGTTAAAATGTTAATTGCAGACAGCTGAAAAGTAGAGAAACACCTTGGAAAGAAAAGAGCGTATCCATGCCAAAGGAGTAGTTAGAAGGCAGCAGTAAAGCATTTTACAAGAAAAATTACAAAGAAATGTTATTTGGAAACACCATTTCATCTATAGCCCTTATTTAATATGCTATGAATACATTTTCACCATGCTGTAAATATGTTCAGCTCCAATCACATGGGACTAAAAATATTCTGCAGCACTAAACACCGTCTTCCCAGCATATTGAGCAAGTGCCTAAGACGCCTGTTCAAGTAGTTCCTATAGCTCCATTGCATCGTTTTAAAAAAAAGGGCCGGTTAAGGTACCCCAGGCTTTTCTCATGACAAGGGTTCAATATTAGGCTGTATCTGACGCTAGCGGTGCGCAAACTGGGAGGCACGCCCCCCAGGGGGGCGGGAGAATTTCTAGTGAGGGCGCGGCGGTTACAGAGGCCCTGCGCTCTTCCCCACAGCATTTAAATTAAATGCCGGGGGAGGCGTGAGGTTTCTTTAACTCACTTACCCGCTGCCAGCCGGGTCTTCGCGACGCGTCGCCATGGCAACCCCCATCAAATGACGCGGTGGGGTCACGTGACGTGATGTCACACGACCCGCGACGTCATTTGATGCCGAGCCATTGGGAGAGGGGGGGCGCGAACGCTGCGGCTCCTGAGAGGGGGGCCGCAGCTCAGGAAGTTTGCGCACCCTGTCTTATGCACACACACACAAAAAAAAGTTACAAGAACTGCTGGGCCTATGCACATTTTTTTGGGGAGTCAATTTTAGTGCTAAAAAGTAGTACACACTTGCATAAAATGTGCGTCAAATATATGAAGGCTTCATGCATATGACACACAGTTAATTGTTTTAAATGAATTTTGCCACTTAGGGCCTCTTCTGCAAGATGCCAGATCGCAGAAACAGCGACCTTGCAGCTTACATTTTAATTGAAACAGAATGAGGTGTAGTTTTTATTTATAAGGTGTTAGTAAATATCATTTATTAGCGTAATATTATTTATAATACTGGGAAAATATTACATTTCGATAACCTATATAATTAATCATCCGCGCTGCGTAAAATACATTTATGGTTGATACTATGCAACCTACATATGCTAATGGGCACTTTCTACTTTTTTGGGGCGCACAGAAACATTCTTTTTTTTACCATTAACATCTATACGCCGGGCACCGTTTATTTCGGTGCTCCAAACAGAATTTGATGGTGCAGATTGTGGCATTTCAGGGTAGTACATAGGCACACACAAGTGCAATTTATAATAAGATGCCCATGCATCAATTTTGTGCCAAAAAAAGCCGTTTGCGACACTTAAGAAATGTACTAATCACAACCTTAGAGAACACTGAAAAAGGCCATGGCTAATAAATGCTCAGGTACATGTTCTCACTCATTCACGGTGTATATGTCTTAATAGGCTCTATTGAAGTCTCACTTTTCATTACTTTTTTTTCCACTTATCCTATATATTTCACTTATTTCACTATATTCACTTTTGGTTGAAGTTTCAATGGGAAAAAACATGCCTTAATAATTGACCTGAAAACTAAATACTGTTTTATGCACCATCTTTACACAATTTTCGTTGTTGTTTGTTCAACATTTTTATTGCAAGATGCTACAAAGTCCAAGAATCTCTCAAATGTTCCTATAATTTGGTGCCATACAGTACAAAGGATTCTTCACTCTTGTAACAGGAAGTGATAAACATCTCATATAATACAGAATCCCAAAGTAAGCCAGCAGGTCACTTGAAGAAATTAGCAGCTCTAAATATTTGTTATGCTTTTAGAAGTTTCACGTGAAAACGCACGTTTCTAAGGATTTGAGCTGCCCCTACATCTATTGTGATGGAAGTCAGGGGCAGCACTTTACACCTTTTTATTGAACTCATTTGTAGTTCAAACTCTAAATCAATTGTAGCTTCAACAAGCAGCACATACATGTATAGCTCAGAAATGAAAACTAGTGCTGATTTTGTTTAGCTTTCATGCAAATATCTATCTTATTTGACTAAAGAAGTGTGCTTCCAGATTAGTGTTGCAAAGATAAACAAAAGCAAGCCTGAATACATTTACAAAATGCAGGGATTAAGGATGAAAATCTCTGTGCAGCAGAAGCTCCCATGGTGTTACATTTCAAAACCGTGCAGCCAAACCACGTCCCGCAGTCAGCAATAAAAAAGAATCAATTACCAAATCCCAGAATGTAGATCAATACTATGCATCAGAAGTGAGCCTCTCTTTATCAGATGGCTGAGCATGGATTTCAGCCTTGTGATATGTGGCATCAAACTGATCTTTCTTACTTCTCTTGAAGAAACCACACTACAAAGAATCAAGATTATTGGATACATTGTGTGTATTTAATGATTAGGGAGAAAAATAAACAAATCAATAGTTACAAAACACAATACTTTACGTATAAAAAGAAGATGAAATAAAAACTATATCTATGTATCATATGATGAGTTCTTAAAGACCTACATGGGCAATAATGCTGCTACTTAGAAGAATTATTTGTTCATGTATAAGGCAAAAGTTAACGGGAGACTCCAACTTACATAGTGACAGAAAGCCTGGATGTGTTATTTTGGTACATTTTGCTAAAGTAACAGGAAAGTAATTGGATAGTACGGTATATTGTATCCTTCAAAGCTTATTTACTCAGATATTGTTCTCTTTTTAATGTAGGGGGTTATTCATTAAAGGTACACCCCCACCCCCCGAAAATATGGCCTATTTTGAAAGTGAGCTCCATGTGATTCAATTTAAAGCAGATTGCTAACCTTACGTTAATTTTTTCCCCAAGCTTTTTGTAAGTCATTTGACATTTTAATTTAAAAAAAAAAGCATAAAGCTTGCAGTAGTGTTCACATGGTGACTCCTGCCCTTTATTGTAACTTTCTCCACTTTGCTGACAGCATGTAGCTTTTTTCCCCATCTAGTGTAAAATAATATAAGGGTTTTTTTTTAGGTCTACCAATGTTACTAAGTGGGAATTACCATAGGCTTTGGGCTCATATTTTAGGAAATGCAGTTTAAATGAATCAGTGAGCTGAGTACAATTAGAGAAGTGAAAACAGACATCCCACTGTACAGGATTGAGAAGAAATCTTTAAAATAATAATACTACCCTTTAAGCTGCGCCAGTGCTGAATGAGGCAGTATTGCACGGAAACACCTACTGGATTTAATGAGCATTTCCATGTGATACTGCCCCGATCGGCACTGTCGCCGATTAACGAATATTGTTGTATGAAATTGACATTAGAAAAAAATAAATACATTTGGGTCAGTGTAACAGATATAAGAAATTGTCTCGCCCCTGGTAACTGTAGAGCAACTCATAGCAGGTGATGGATATTGTGTTATCAGTAATGTTCATAATGTACAGTTGGAAGTAATAGGTTCAGCTGTGG
The DNA here is from genome assembly GCF_040206685.1 of Ascaphus truei. Lineage (NCBI taxonomy): Eukaryota > Metazoa > Chordata > Amphibia > Anura > Ascaphidae > Ascaphus > Ascaphus truei. Next base: position 74,754,131 of record NC_134489.1, read on the forward strand.
TGTGTGGCATATCAAGTTATAAACAAAGAACTGTAAATAAAGTGGACTCACCTTCCATAATAGAAATACTAAGAGTGCAAGCATTAAAATCCCAGCAAGAATAGCAACCAAAATAATCCACCAAGGCACCCCTGTGTACTGGGCTACAGTCTTCTCTGGGAATACTGTGACACGCACCTATACGGAGATAACAAATGTACACAGATAAACAGCAACTCAGTGTTTGCATTGTTAGAAGTGGCATTAGCCACGTCATTTCAAAAAATGTAATTGTCTTCTAAAATGCCTGAAGACAATAATTCTAGATAAATAAATCCCTGTTTAACATTTTTTGTTTCTTACAATTTGAATTCCCTCTGTCCTTCCCCTCCCCAAAAAAATCCACGTACGCATGGTAAAAACTATTTTCTGCCAGATATTTTGTTAGGCAGTTTTCAGTAATAAAAGTAAAAAAATATATAATTCTAATAAATGTGATTATTTACTCACCCGATAACCTTCGTTTGCCATTTTAATGTTTTGAGCAGTTGTATCTACACTGATAGAAGCTTTGACAATAATGTCAAGGTAATTCATCTTTGAATACTCCTATACCGAAGAAGGAAAAAAAGGATATTATATCCTGAGCAAATGAAATGGACACTAATGCCCGGATAAAAAGAAAATATTATAGAAGAGTTACCTCCAGAAAAGTACTATTCCATAATCTAGACCGTGCTACAATGACTGCATTGCTGTCCAACCCTTGCAGGGGACATCTGATAGTCACGCACCTTGCATGGCCATTACATTCCTGGAAAGGATATGAGATACAGGTTTTCAGAGCGCACAGATATAGAATAGAACATAGAAAGTACAGCATAATGCAAATAAATTTCACACTCCTGTGTTTGGGACACTGCACGGCACAGACCAAATGAATAAAACAGAGAGTGGCAATAAAAGCAATCTGTTATTTAGAAAGAGAGGCTTAATTTTTGATATTCTACTGTTACTATATTGTGTTCACCGGTGTGCTCTACCGTTAACAGTAACCTTCTGTCCGGCATATTTGTGGATTTTAAAGAACTAAAACTAACTAATACAAAAAGTGTGGAAGAAAGGATGGGTGTGTTACATTTCTGCAGTAATACAGCATGCCATGGACAGTTTTTATTTTTTACATGATTATGCTTAATGGAACGACATCATTTTGCATACAGACAAATGAGTCTATAGGAATGAAAATACTCCATGCATGCTTTATATCCTTCCTTGCATACTACCCATGGTATATATCAGGGATGGGCAATTATTTTGGCTGGAGGGCCACTTGACAAGCTTACAAGAGCTCCCCTTCTCTCCAGCTTTTCCCCTACATACTCTTCTTCTCACCTGCATCTCCCCTTCCCTTTCTCTCTTACTCCCTTCACCCTCTCTGCCCTCCTTTCTCTCACTCGCTTTCCTTTCTCTCTCCCCTCCTTCTCTTTCTCACTTCTCGCACTTCTTCTCTTTTAATACTCCTGCCCCTCTGTCACTTTTCTCTCTCTCTGCCCCTCCCTCACTCTTCCCCCATTCTCTCTCTCTCTCTCTCTCTCTCTCTCTCTCTCTCTCTCTCTCTCACACTCTCTTCCCTTCCCACTCTGCCACTCTTCCCTTCCCACTCTGCCACTCTTCCCTTCTCTCGCTCTTCCACTCTTCCCTTCTCACTCTCTCCCACTCTTCCCTCTCTCCCACTCTTCCCTCTCTCCCACTCTTCCCTCTCTCCCACTCTTCCCTCTCTCCCACCCTTCCCTCTCTCCCACCCTTCCCTCTCTCCCACTCTTCCCTCTCTCCCACTCTTCCCTCTCTCCCACTCTTCCCTTCTCTCCCACTCTTCCCTTCTCTCTCTCCCAGGCCCTACCTGTAGTTGGGCCTGACACAGGTTCTTACACAGCGGCAGGAGCTCACTCAGATTGTATTACGGAAATTTGGCCGAACTTCCAGTCGGACCCTAACTTCCTTGTTAGAACCACCTGGGTGGGTTCCAGCCGCGCTGTTACCTCCGCTGCCTCAGCCACCCGCACAGCACGTAAGGCCCAGGGAGGTGTCCCTACCTGTGACCGTACCACAGGCAACCATCCCACCGGCAACCATCCCACCGGCTGGATGTTGCCCGGGCACTTCCGCCGCACTTCCCCCACCCTTGGAAGATATGTTACATTCCCTCTGTGCTCATACAGGCACTCAAAAGAAGCCCTGTACATACTATTACATCAGTGGTTCATGTAAGGGAATCCCATCCTATGACAAATCTACACTTATCCAGGACAGATACGTCTAATACAAGCTTTCTATACGAAAAATGCTTGTTCCAAATCACCCACATTATAAAGTTAGATGTTTTAGCTACTAATTAGGTTAAATAATCACATACTTTATTACTTGGATTTCACAGATGAGCAACACCAATAAAACTTATTAAAGGAACATTCCAAGTTAAATGCCCACATTTATTTTAACATGGGCTGGAAGCAGGGGGTCTCTGTAGCTGAAAGGCATTAATTTTAGCAAAGGTGATTCCCTGGTTCCCAATGCCGGGAACAATAGTGTTGGTACTACCTGGTTATTTAAATACACAACTTCACGCAGGTGCAATGGGTGCTTCAAGTTTAAACCGCCATTTTGTTTCCCCTGAAGGGGATGGTCCCAGGGCTACCTTTTCAGGTGTGTATCTTGGAAACCAAGGGATTGCCAGAGCTGAAAACAGTTTGCGTTTTTAGCTCCGCAGACCACTCCGCAACAAAAGGAAAAACATTCAATCTTACCAGCGATAGGTATTTCCTTTCAGCAAAAAGAGAAAACGATTTCTCATTGTCTGCAGTCTGCTTTTCTCCAATTTCACGTTTGATTCTAGTGCTGCCGGACCCCTTTAAGAAAATAAAAAACACATGATCTTTATTTATGATTTGCAAACACAAGCCAGATTAAAAAGTGGCAATTCTGCTTCCCCCTTCCCCCTCCCCCCCCCATCCCCCCCCCCCATTTACTTGGTCATTCTGTTCTTCATGGCTGCTAACGGACGGAGCACCGGGACAGGTTCTTCAACCCGGCCCTTTCCTCTGTGGGGCTCAGCGAAAGGCCTGATGCTGCCTCGCTTACCAACTTTCACCCACCACCCATCCCTGTTCACTAACTTTAATACTTTAACATCACCACCCCCTAGGTAAATCAATTTTAGGACCCCAACGCCCACTCCACTTTTGGGCTCCACAGAAGATCTGCCACTGTCATGCTCACCAAATTTAAGGGTCCACCCCAAGCCCTCCTTCTGACCAATGTAAGGGCATGGAACCCTTCCCCCAGGGCACAGGTCAAAAGTTCATTCCTGGGCCTTGGGAAACCTGTCCACTGCCCTGCTCTTGTTTAAACCTTGGGAAGGGGGGTGTGGGGGGGGGGAATAATTGATGCAATATCTTTTATCAAAATGCTTGAATCCTTGGTGTGCTAAAAAGCATGAACATACCAGTAGTTTCAATTTGTTTATTTCACTTGCAGGCTGACAAGCTACTTTATCCAGGCCTTTAGAATCTATTTTCATCAAATAAAGCAACCATTTGCCATTAGTAATTTCTCTTGGCCACTGAATATCCAAAAAAGCAGTACCAAGTGCTTTAAGAGGTCTTCCGAAATTAGTTACCTAAAAATAAAATGAAAGATTAAAAAAAAATATATATATATATATATATATATATATATCAATATACCATAAAACCAATATAGATTTATATTGAAAAGTAAATTAAAATACATGTTCTAGTTATTTTATAGGAAATAATTAATGGTGATTGCTCACTAAATTTTCTTGATGACTCTGGTCACTCCTACTTTCAAACTGAACTTCAGTTACACTGGGGAGAGATGTTATAGGCACAATATGATGGGCAAATCCAAGTTGACTAGCATGGCAAAATTCTAGTATAGGATGCCGGTACCACCTTCATGTTTAAAGGTCCAGCTGGCCAATAGGAAATATATCAAATGGAATATCTGACTTTCAGGGTATACTAATCCTGTTGGTTATTATCTGTTCCTTTGGCTAATATCAGCGTGTGTTGGGGCTGTCAGAGTTATACTTACCTTGGCAGCTCCCCTAGCTTTTGAGCTGCAGACAGTACACTTACAGCCTAATGGTGGGGATTTATATATGCTAACTTGGACTTATAATTGGCAATCCTATGCACCTTACCCATCTGGGTTAGGTTCCTATAGGTTTCATTAGCACCCCTTGGTTTGCCGTAGTGATACTATTCATTTAGGCAACAAGTTGAGTGCTTACCTCCATCCACTATTTAGCCTAAAGGTGTATATACAGAAATGTATCTAGACTATACTTTGTATATTCAGGATACACTTTAGTAGTTATACCCATACCATTTGTGTGACACACTAAGTCTAGTAAACAGATATATATATAACACTGTAATACTAGCACTTCAGCCCCATACCTCTTCGGTTCTTTTAATTGTTTTTAGTACAGTTTGTGTTCTGTCTATGTGGTTCCCGAACAGTTTATTTTAAAGTTACTTAATAAAAATTATGTTTTAATTAGGGTGTTTCTTTTTGTGCCACATTATAGGGATTCTTTTCTGTCCTAGTCTACCTGGCTAATAGGAAGCTGCAACGGGCGATGCCACGGTTTCCTATTAGCTGCGGCAGATTTGAGCTGCCATATTGCCCAGCTGCTTCTGGCATGAGGTACGGGGGTAAGTATCTTGGGAAGCAGGGGGTCCCCGGAGTTGTAATTAATGGGGTTCAGCTCCGGAGACCCCCTGCTTCCCACCTAATAAATAATAAAATAAAAATCATTGGGCGGAAATGCACCATTACAATAATATGTTTCATACTATTATAACTCAACAGGGGGAGCTCTAAGCTTGTAAAAATGTATAATACTTCAAGGAGTAGTGTTGTACCGGGTCCTAAATTTTACGAAAACCGGGTAGCGGGTACCCGGGCAAAATGAACCATTTTACCCGACTGGGTACCCAGTTAACCGGACGGCACTTACCTGCAGGGTGAGGAAGACCGCGGCGAGATCTGGGAGCAGCAGCAGAGGTCCTGGCAGCGTTTGCAGCAAAAGAAGTCCGTGTTCAGCCGCCCGGAGCAGCAGGAATACAGCATACAGCTGATACCAGTGGGAGCCGGGGAACCATGTGGCCGGGGAGGAGCCGGTTGTCCAATAGGAATGCTCCTGCTCCGGTCACATGGTTCCCCGGCTCCCACTGGTATCAGCTGTGCGCTGTATTCTTGCTGCTCCCACCGGCTGAACAGAGACGTCTGTTGCTGCCATCGCCACAGGACCTCTGCTGCTGCTCCCAGATGTCGCCGCGGTCTTCCTCAAAGGTATTCCTCACCTTCAGTTGCCGGCTGCAGATAAGTGATGAAGTATTTTCAGCTACTCTGACATTACCCGGCGCTGGTTCCTACCCGGTGCCGGGCCCAGCCCCCTGCTGCCGGGCCTGGGTAATTTCCGGGTAGCTGAAAAAGCGCCGGCTACTGTGTAATTTCTGGGTACTCGGTATATCAAGGAGACATTAAATGCAACTCACTCTGAACTCAAAGTCAATTAAGTTTCCAATATCGGCTTCTGATTTCATAGCACTCTCTCCAACGATGCTCCCTCCAAAGTACACCTGAGAAGGCTTAGCAACTCTGGTAAAGACAACACAGCAATTTGTACAACAGCACATATAAGCTCACAAAAGGCACATTGAAAACAGGCCCTGTTTAACCTAACTTTATCAATGATGCCCCACTAATCTGTCTACTGTATAGTTACATTTTTATGATTTAGAGATTAAGCAAGATTCTTTTGCACATTCATATTTTTTTTTAGCTATTTTATTTATGTTGATGGGCTGTGGTAATTAAAAAAAAAAAAAAAACATATATGCAATTTAATATAATGTAATTTAATTAAAGTGGCAATCTCTCCCCCACCCCCCATCTCATTTTTTTTTGTACTCCCCATTTTTTTACAGGATTGGAGCGAGGGGCCCTATGAGCTGAACCACTCTGTTTTCAGCTCCTGGGACTCCAGCACTTGCTTCCCGAGATGCATAGCAGTGAAGATAGCAGGTTTAAATCTCCCTCCAGGGGAAACAAAATGGCTGCCAAATCTCAGGCCAATAGGAAGCCGGCATCATTGTTCGAGTTTCCTATTGGACAGCCATTTAAATCCCCTTAAAAAAAACACAGAATGTAATACCTATAACTTCACTGGTAAGTAGCTGAAAATAGCGTGGTTCAGATCTGGAGGACCCTCTGGTTCCAATCATGTAAAAAAGGGGGCTAGTTAGGGAGGTATTGCTGCTTTAATGTGCAGGTCGTCGCTTAAAGGGGCCGCCTTTCCTTGGTTGAAAGTGTTTACTAGGTTAAATAGTGCAATTTAGACATTTAAAAAAATCAAATAATAAAAAAAAAAGGGTAGAAAAGTTTATAATTACATTTCTCCCCAATGTTTCTACCCAAGTAGGAGTCTTCATGAGGAAAAAACATCCCAGATTTCAATTGTGACAATATTAGCAATATTAAGTGAGGGTGAGTAGTGTGTGACCACTTACCCAGACACAGAAAGAAGTAGCTCCACTACTACTCGAGCTTTAGCAACTATCGGTACCAAGTTGGCTTGTGAGCTTGTTCTAGATTAGGAAAAGAAGAACATTTTCACACAGAGCAGTACATATACAAAAACTTAGATAAAGCTGGCAGAAAGGATAAAGAAATGAAGACAATAATAACAACAAAAAAAACATACGTTTCCAAACTTAGAGAGATGTTCAGGTCAGTAGTGTCAACAGATATCTCGTTTGTGCCCAGAATGAGATAAAAAGTTATCTGAAAAAGAATGAAAAATTAGCAAAAATGAATGCAACTGCATACAACAGTTCCAAAGAGACTTTAAAGGGACAGGCTAGTGTAGAAATGTACGTCTGTGTGATTAAAATAAAGAAGTATTTTAAACTAAACCGCTTTCGACAACAAACAAAAATGGACTAGAGGTTCAGTGAGACAGATTTGAGGAATCTTCTGCCACAGGTCCAATCCAGTCTTTGAATGAGTCACAGACGTGAGATATAACTTTGAGTTAAACCTTTCCAACTAATCCTAACTCCAAACCCCTGCTCCTGTGATTTACTGTAACATTGCTTTCTTTGGTTCGAGTTTGATATTGACCACTTACATCGGAGTTTCTTTTAAAAGGGTTTCCAAGGTCACACTCGACTATGGATCCATTTTGGTTTGATGTACAAATAAACTGTTTTTCCTGCATTTACAAAAAAATAGGAGAGCGTTAAACACGATAAAAAAAAAAAAACACAAAAAATAAATCACCATCCGACAACTACTGCTACAGTATAGTTACTTACACTTTGGGGTCTCAGGTCTCGGTATGTGGAATAAGACAAGGAGTCGGGTAACTTTGCAATCAGTTTCGCTTCATGGGCATCATCGCCATCCTTTTTGGGATTTTTGGGATCCGATGGGTTGTTTGTAACTGTTATTTCAAGAACAATATCTTTCTGATTTTTAAGAATGAATACTGGAACGCCATTTTCTCTGTGTTAAAAATTGAAGCAATAATTCAATAAATGGGGGGGGGGGAACAAAGGCATTCTAAATGTTCTTAATTTTAAACGGCAATGAGTATAAACTCACACTTACATATTCAAATATGAAAAAGTGTCTTGGCTTCCATTTCGGGTGCAAAATTTGTATTCCATTTTCATGTTGCTGTTACATACATTGTCATCACCACATCCCTCTTTTAAAAACTGGACCTAAGAGAGAATTGCACATATACTTAATGATCCCAATACTGACAGTATCAATTCCTAGTTAATGTTCAGGCTGGAAGAATCCCAGTGCCAAAAGGAACACTTTCCAGTAAATCAAAAGCATAAGATGTTGAATATAAATAGCACAGAAAAGTTTGATATCCCCCCCGTGCATTGGATGCCCATAACCAGTACACCCATATTTTTTTAAACATTTTGTTCTCGGAGACTGAGACAGCACTTCACAATCGAAGTACTGTAGAACTATGTATCTACTACAGTAAGGAGACATTGTAGGTGTTTAGCGAATTTGGTTGGAAATAAGATTTGGCTTTCTCCCAGAATCCACCATGCAACTCAACAAATAAATGACTTGTTTCAAAACAAAATCAGCAGCAAGAAAAAAGGTGTTTTTATAAGTTGTATGGAGAGCAAAAACTTACATCGGCAGTTGTGTTACTTGGCTCATTTGAATTCAGGATCGGGAGAAGTTCTGGGAGTGGATCTCGCTTCAGCCTTCGGGCATTTTTGATTTCCACACTAACGGACACAGGTATATGACGCAGTTTATCCTTAATATTGTCCTACAAAAATAGAGGCAGAATCTTATGTACACAACCACTCCCAAACACAAACCAGGGCGCTCCATAGTCTGTAGCTTTGGGCAACTTGACACGTCCATTTTCCATGACACTTCAAGACGTCATAAGAGCATCACATATAAAGATGCTGTAATTAAGTAACAGAACTCATACAATAACACAACCATCTCTACACGTTTAAGGAGAGGTTTCTTTCTGCACAATTTCCTTTCCTTTCCCTTTTTTTTAACTTAACCAGATTCTTCCTTTGAAAATGTCCAGGAATTTGACATTTTGGAGAAATATCAATAAAGTCAAATATTTTGCAGTGATTTTTAATTTTTTTTTAAATGGCCTGCATTTTAATTTTTCAAGACTGCATCATTAAAGGCAGGCCAAAATGTTAACATGCATCCTGGAGACATGAGCGTAGACATTTAAGGATCTGTACAAAATAACGTAAAACAATGTTTATGACAAGTTAAATAAAAAACAAAGGCCTATTTCAGGAATGTCTACTGGAATCTAACTATTCACTATCACTGCCTTTCATATGGTCACATTAGCAGCAAAGAGGGTGTATAAACAAAATACCCTTTCAATGACACGGTATATGTGATAGTATATTGGCTAGGGGGAAGTTGCCTTAAGGTCGCGGGCTTAGCTTAGCGCTGAGCCGCGCTCACGCATGTCAGTGAGACCCTGCAGCCGCAATGAGAGCGGCTTTAGCAGGGGCTCGCGCACGCTTCGGCAGGCGTGCGGAAGCGTAGCCGACACTCAAATTTTAGATTACGCGCGCAGGGCCGGTCACGTGAGCGGTTCGCCCAATGAGGGTGAACCAGCTCCGTGACGTCACTGGCCCGCCCCCAGACACGCCCCCGGACGGCACGCGTAGTAAGGCCAGCGAAAGCACCCGCTTTCCCTCAGCCTCCGCGCGCCTCCGCACGGGCTTAGTGTCTATGGACTCAGCCTTACTCTGGATACAGAATCATCCAAATTCAAAACAAAGACATGTTTGGTCTGTTCAGCTCCTTACCTGCAGGTGAAGCGTGGTTGTAACACATTTCTTTTGATTTTGTCCCCTGAGTTCAATTGTGTTTGTCAGCTGATTTTCAAAGGGTTGACTTGCAAACTGAACTCTTGACAGTAATCCCAATTGTTTTCTATCATTTTCCACTTGAAATGTGTAGCTAAGTGCTAACAGAGAAACAAAGATACATTTATTGTTACAGTCTACAATGAAAACTGACATCTAATCACCAATTGATAATTCATTAAGAGCAGTATGTGATGTAATTCAGGGTAATAAATATTTAGAAATATTATTGCAAACTTGGATGCTAAAATTACTTGTTACTGTACAAGTTTTGTGTTGACGTAGTAATGACTCAAATCCTGAGAACACTTTACTTCGCAAAAATAGCTGAACAAAACGAGACAAACAGTGGTAAAGGTTATGGTAACAATGGCAGAGAAAGGTTATAGTTTGTTTCACCCCAGTGATAAATGAATCTATTAATCTGAATTATAGGTGCCCACTCCATCTGTTAGGGTTATTTAGCAAAGGAGACAACAAGTGATCGATGAGAGAGAGAGAGACAAGGGGAGAAATAGGAACTCAAAACTTCAGGTAACACAAACACCCAGAATTAAAATTTTAATAATGGCAACTTGTTACTCAAAAATAATCAAACGCAAATCCCTATTGTACAAACGGATGGCCCCCTAAGAAAAAAGTCATGTTAACTTGTCCTTGCTAACTAAGTAACCCAAAGATATCCAAGGTCACAGGGGACAGAAAATGGAAATAAATATAACTAGTCTAGTGCTTAAAACACAGGGGTATCTTTTTTAATTTCTCAGTCACAAAGTTATGTAGGGATTCATGGCTCAAATCACAGATATAGCAGACATTATTGCATACTGTGTGATAACGAGTGCAATAATGTCAACTATACCTGTGTGTGTGTGGGGGGGCAAGTGGCCCTTAATATCAAGGCTGGTAGGATGCACTCGCCCCACCAAAAAAAAATTCGCCAGCCCCTGGTGAGAGGGAGAAGTGAGAGATAAGGGTAGGGTAGGGAGAAGGGGGATATAATGGGGGGGGGGAGGGTGTCAAGAGGCAATGGCAGGGGGGAGAGAGACAATGGGGGGCAAGGGGATAGAGATAATGGTGGGAGGGGAAGAGAGAATGGCGGAAGGGGGAGAGAGAATGGCTAGGGGGAGAGAGAATGGCAGATAGGGGAGAGAGAATGGCAGGGGGTAGGGAAGCGAAAATGGCAGGGGAGAGAGAGAATGGCCAGGGGTGGGGGAGAGAGAAAGAATGGTGAGAGGTGGGGGAGAGAGAGAGAATGGCAGGGGTGGGGGAGAAAGAGAATGGCGGGGGTGGGGAGAGAGAGAATGGCAGGGGTGGAGGAGAGAAAATGGCAGGGGTGGGGGAGAGAGAATGGCGGGGGTGGGGAGAGAAAATGGCGGGGGGTGGGGGAGAGAATGAAGTGAGAATAAATAGCATATATAGGGACGCTATTAGACATATACCATTATAATAAATAAATATATATATCAAAACTGAATAGACGATACCGTCTAGTGGCTAACAAAATGTTTTTATTTGTGCGAGCTTTCGAGATACACTGATCCCTTCTTCCGGCGATGTTACATTGGATAAAGCAAGAAAGGTTTTTACTTAAAAACAGTGCATCCTGGAATGTATCTGACTGAAGCCTATCCCTCCCCCCTGTGCAGAATGTGATTTATGACTTAAGGTGTTAAATGGTCCCTGAATGTTAGTGATTTAAGTGTGTGTGTGTGTGTGTGTGTGTATGTACATACACACATACACACACATCAACATACACATACATACTCTTACATCACTAACATTCAGGGACCATTTAACATAGACGGTATCGTCTATTCATTTTTGATTATTAAGCTCAGCTAACACAGTACAGATACCTCTACATCAAAAAAACAAACATAAATATATATATAATGTAATTTGTTGTATTAACCATTTTTTATGTGTCCCAGTTTTAAATTTAAGATCTATTCACCCTACCTATAATTATAAGTGCATATTTTTTAAGTTAGTTTGCAACCCTGATAGACTAGGACCGGTTTAATCTAAATTATCTTGTTAATCTAAATTATCTTGTAAATTATCTTCCCCCCCCTCCCTCCACGGGCTGCCACGGGCTGCAGGTAAGTAAAAAAAACACACACACGCAGGCACTCATACATACATACATACACACACACACACACACACACACACACAGGCAGGCACTCACGCACTCACGCACTCATACACACACACACACACAGACAGAGACAGGCACGCACGCACTCATACACACACACACACACAGACAGAGACAGGCACGCACACAGACAGGCACACACATACACACACACAGGCAGGCACGCACGCACTCAGACACACACACAGAGAGGCACTCACCTGCTTTCACTCCACACTCCTCCCCGCTCCCCGAAGCCTCTCCTCCTCCCGCAGCCTCCCCTCCCCATTGGCTCACAGCCACACCACGTGACGCGTCAACGCTAGGAAACACCATTCTGTTGTGTCTCCTAGCGGCTGACGCGCCACAGCGTGTAGTCAGCTGTGCAGCCAGTGGGGACCGGGACCGGCTTGCGAGGATTCCCCTGCTGGTGGGGAACTCGCTACATTGCCGCCCGCGCCAACGAGCGCAGCGGGTCCCAGGCCTTACCCAGCACCATTGGCCATTAATGGTATTCCAACATATTGCTATATAACATAGCATGTCAGATTATCATTAGGATTCAACAGTAATGCCTGTACATCATATAACAATAAAGGCCAACAATCACAACTGTATATGTTTGTTGTACTGTGCTTACTCTTATCACAAAGCATATTGATCTGTAAAACCTAGATTTCAAATAGCACTTACTTATAACTGGATTGTACTCTTTAGGATTTGCAGTGTATTCAAAACAGGCTTCAACATCCATACTGAAAAAATACAAGTCAATGGCATAAAAATGATCGTGTCAGACAATGCAGAGAAAACGTCAAACAGATTCATCATAAGGCTGCCACCCATTAAACCCAGTATTCATCACATTTGATCTATACAAGCTGTATGTTATGTCTGCTTGGACATCCAAGGGAGTCATTGTGCATCATTTAAGATGATCAGTTTTGAACTCAAACTACAGACGGGGAAATGTTTCACGAGCAGTCTTTATTGGGCTGCCAAGCGTTTTAGACCAAGAGTTACTTGATTTTTCCAAAACCTCCAACAATGTTGCCAATGTTCCAACACAGAGGTGACAGCTTAAAACAGGGGAGGCCAACTCCATTCCTCAAGGGCCACCAACAGGTCAGGTTTTAAGGGTATCCCTGCTTCAGCAGAGGTGGCTCAATCAGTGGCTCAGTCAACGACTGCGCCACTGATTGAGCCCCCTGTGCTGAAGCAGGGATACCCTTAAAACCTGATCTGTTGGTGGCCCTTGAGGAATGGAGTTTGCCACTCCTGGCCTAGAAGATACATTTGTTTCCATTCACAGTGCCTTTATTTTAACAGTACACACTTAGGCTGCGCTTATAGTGCCGACGTCGCGGCAAAACAAATGTATTATAGTAGAAGAGGCGAGACGACGCGATGGCTTGGTCGTGATCGCTGCAAGTCAAGTCAATGAGATTTTTCCAGCAACCGCAGCCTAACGTCACTGCCGCGTCTCCGGCGACGGCACTATAAGCGCAGCCTTAGCCTTGTTTAGTTAAAGCAGCAATGCCATCTGGAGGTAATTTATTTATTTTTTAATCTGTTCAGAGCTGATCGGTGATCCCCGATGCCCAGGGTCTCTCCACTCATCTCTCCCCGCCCTGGTTTGGGAGACACTTGCCGTTTTTTTTCTACAATACAAATATGGTGGCAGACTACAAATATGGCCAGGGTCAACAATAGAAAGCCGCAACGCCAACCTTTCTCTTGGCCGCGGGAGTGAAGCCTGACCCAACAGCCACATTGTACCCTGTATTGCCCGGTGGATCTTTGGTCTGCCAATCCTAAACTGAAAGGTCCCCAGACAGGAACCACGATAAGGTCCAGGGGACTCCCCAATTCAGGTAACATTCAAAAGCAATTGTAGTTGGAATTGGTCCTTTAAGCTTAAAAAATTAATTATGTACATATTTGTATGTCAGCACCGACATATTTTGTCCATGAAACCGTTAAAAGATTCAACATACTTATCCACATATTTACTGTAACGTGGACCCAAAACGATACTATTTATGCATAGGGGAGCAAACGGTAATATTTCAAGTGATACTCATTGTGCTTGAAGGAAAATGAATGCATGTAATAGGCTATAAAAAGAGATGACAAGACTTCAGAGCAGTCGGACAAATGTGAGCAGAGGAAACAACAAATGTGCCTAAAGAAACATATTAACGATTTGCTCTAATCTGGGCATAGTGTGCAGCCTGCTACCGATGATACAGTTTAGCAACAGAAGCCTCCTCACGGAGTACAAAAAAAAAAGTTTGGATTGAAAATGATTACGTTCGATAATAGCAGAACAAACAGAATATAACATACCAGATGCCACTTGGAGCACTACAGGTCTTCTTGTTATAATCTATCTTGTCTGGAGTAACTTTAATGGTCTTTTTGATGCTGATAACAGGACGGGATCTAAACAAAATTAAAACAGATATGAGCAACATGTTCAAGCCTACATTATATTGCAATGCATTAGTCATTTGAGAATGCATTTCCATACCTGTATACACTTATAGAATCTGATAAGGATCCAATTGCAATATCTGGGTAGGAATTTTTATCTAAATCCATATTTCCAGCAATGGAGTAACCAAACAACCGAATATTCTGGCTCATGCCATCAATAACCTTAGAGAAGAAAAAATAATAATGAAAAGGTCATTATATCATGAAAAATGTAAGGACAACTTTAGAATGACATACTACTGGATAATTAATTAAACTCAGATAGTGCCGATTAGAGCACTATCGCACGGAAACGGATGTCAATGGGAGTTTTCATGCAATAGTGCACCTATCAGAACGACCGCAGATTAATGTAATACCCCCACAGCATCTAGGCCATGTTTACTAAGCGGTACTATGACATAAAATACAGTCCACTCAGTTATATAGGTGGTAAGATGTCCTCTGGCTCAGGAAGATGTCCCACTACATAGCACCACTTAGTAAATATGGTCCTTTACCATATTGTAATAAACAAGACGAGACAGAAACTGGCTGAAAAAAATCTGAACATTATTTGTAGTGTCTACATTCCAGAGATGATGCCTTAACCCAGCTCTGGCTACAAAGGCCACTTAACACTAAGCTGCAAGATATGACTATAAATAAGTGTTTTCGTTGACACAGGGTGATAGGTATTTCCTGGGCAAGGATGCTTACTTCATTGAGTAATCAGGGAGCACCTTACATATCATGTCACCAAATTAGATTTAATGTAGCATATGGTTACATTGTACTTAACATACAATCCTGCAGAAAAGGCCTAAAATGCTGGTAGGTTGTACTATAAAAGAACTTAAAACACAAAACTCCTTTTCATATTGTTTTGTCTGAAGCGCTTATTCCTATTATGTGTTATAATATTATGTCACATGTATTGTAAAG
Organism: Ascaphus truei; assembly: GCF_040206685.1. Taxonomy (NCBI): domain Eukaryota; kingdom Metazoa; phylum Chordata; class Amphibia; order Anura; family Ascaphidae; genus Ascaphus; species Ascaphus truei. The sequence goes on from NC_134489.1 coordinate 74,769,176, forward strand.
CGCTATGTACCTGGATGGCGCTATATATATTATTTATATATTTATTACAGTTGCACCGAGTCCCAAAAATTACCGGGTAACCGATTCCAGGTACTCGGGGGGCAAAAAATTACCCAGCCGGGTAGTTTTGACTTGCCAACGGCGGAGCGTGAGGAGGACCGCGGCGGAGGGTAACGACGACCACGGCGACATCCTGGTGGCAGTGGGAGCAGCAGAAGACATCCTTCAGGCTGTGGCAGCAGAGGACGTCATTCTTCAGCCGGTGGGAGCAGCGGAAGACATCCTTCACAGCCGGTGCCGGTGAGAGCAGAGGAACATGTGACCAGAGCAGGAGCATTACTATTGGACAGCTGAGGAGGAGCGTGACTTCCGACTTCCAGTGCAGCTCCTCCCTGGCTGTCCAATAGTAACGCTGCTGCTCCGGTCACATGTTCCTCTGCTCCCTCCGGCACCGGCTGTGAAGGATGTCTTCCGCTGCTCCCACCGGCTGAAGAATGACGTCATCTGCTCACACCACCTGAAGGATGTCTTCTGCTGCTCCAACCACCACCAGGATGTTCCCGAGGTTGTCCTCACCCTCCGCCGCGGTCCTCCTCACCCTCCGTCGCCAGCTGCAGGTAAGTCTTCTGCTGCTCTGCTCCTGCCGTTCAAGAGGAGGAGAGCAGAACGGAAATTACCCGGCGTCCTGGGCCAGTACCGGGTAATTTTTGGGTACTTAAAATATTGGCGATATACACACAAACACAACGTATTTGATCCGTATTCAAATGGATTAATTTTCAAGCAACTTCAGGAGTATTGGAAAACACTAATATTTTTCATCCAAGATTGAATAGAATGCAGAAAAAGATATGAGGGATCTGCACAAAAAAAGTGTTTATTTGTTACAGATCTTTCCACGGAATACTGAAAATTATGTCAATAAGGGGTTCTATAAAGAGTTCAATGGCGTATTTTTTTTTTAACTGTTGGAACAATATAAATTAACCACGTCCTTACCTGAGATGGTTTTGTGATTATTCCATTTGCGGACCCATGATACACATAAACTTTGCCAAAACCTTTCTCATATGGCGCGCCCACAGCAATATCTAAATAGAAATATTATATTTAATGTAGTCCATTTAATTTTTGTGGAAAAGTGTTTGTTTTGTTTTTAACATAAAATTTACTTTTTTAAACAGCTTTATGATTAATAAATTGCATATATAAACTAGTAGACCAGGTACAAAACATTAGCGTTCAAACTCTCTGGGTAGCAACTGATTGATGAATCATGAAACCACTGCAGTCGTGCATATGACCTCCCCCATTCGACTAAAGGGACAATATTCTCTAAATAAAAGTGCCTGTATTTCTGTAATAGCTACCACAATTTCATGAGAGACCTGCATTTTGTTTGCATTGCGCTGCCCTCAAAGTACTGGGTACACCAGCCCAATCATTTCTTCATCTACATTTTCTATCGGATAGTTACATTTCACACATATTGGGGGGAAAAAATTATGCTTTTTTTTTAGGTGTTTTATGGCAAACCACACAACAAAGAGAAATAATACAACTGTACACAATCATTTGTATTTACTTACCAGGGAATCCATCCTGATTAATATCTCCTATATTCTTCACCGAAAGACCAAACATTGAATCCTTGGCTCCTACAATACGGATTGGCTTGACATCCTTCCACTTGCCCTTTTCATTCATATATACATAAATAGCACCTCCTATTTCTTTGTTATCTTTATCAAAATATTGAGGCGCACCAACAACAATATCCTGCCACCTAGGGGGGAGGGAGGGAAACAAAAAAACATTATAGTGCTAAAAATATTATTATTAACTCAGAATATGACATTTTTTTGTGAATGATTAAGTTAATGGTAAAACCTCACTGAGAATAGCAAAAACATTATTACATTGACAAAGTCCTATACAAGCACGAGCTACCATTTACTTAACCTATTCTATTTTGTTCTCATTTCCTATACAACAGAGGGGTGACAGGCTGACTCACATCAGGAAGGATATGAGACCCAGACCTTGAGGTCGCGTAAATCTGTATCAAACAAGCTATCTAACGTCGTATTCCTTTATTCTTCCTGCCAAACTCATTATCTCCTGTTGACGTCAGTGTGTGGCACATTTGCACGAGCACAGGCGGGCTGCAGACTCCCCGTGGCATAATATTAAAACTAATATCGCCTTATTTGTTCATATTAAAAATAGAAAACAAATGCAGCACTGCCACATCCCTTAAGATGAAATTCAGCGTCATGCTAGGACACCAGGCACATTTCACAACATTAACAATACCATCTCACCACTGTAATCAGTATTAGGTGGGTCGTTCACTGAACTGTGGTACTACTGAGTCAGTCAAACTGAATAGCTGTTACTGAGTCATACTGGTCAACACTGTCCAGCAGGGGTGGGCAACTCCAGTCCCCAAGGGCCACCAACAGGTCAGTTTTTAAGGATATCCCTGCTTCAGAACAGGTAGTGCTGTCTTTGATTGAGCCACTGGTGCTGAAGCTGGGATATCTAAAAGCCAGGCCTTTGAGAAGTGGAGTTTCTCACCCCTGCTATACTGAATGACCCAATTACAACATTTGCATCTACAAGACAAAATGCTTTCTTCGTTATATTTGTATTACTGTTTCAGACAGGAACCTCAAACGGCTGTCACCTATCCCACTGCTAAAAAAAAAAAAAAAGTTCCTTTCTACACACGGGGCCAATTTATTAAAAATAATAAAAGTATTGATGCTGTAGGGGAGCACACGCCTAATAATGAAGAAATAATGTTTCTAACAAATTGTTGGAAGGTTTATGCTATAAAACAAGAATGGGAGAATATATTCTCAAAAAATAAGTTGAAGTTTAAAAAAATGTTACAGTAATGTAAATAAAACGAAACACTCAACCTTGGTCTATATTAAAGCCTATTTTGTTCTGTATCCCCACTGCACACCAGAACTTCCAGTACCAATTATTATTGTGTCAAATTTTCTATATGCATATTACCGTGTTTGCCTAATTATAGGATGACCCTGAATATAAGCGACCCCCTAATTTCAGTGGTAGATGGAAAGAAAAAAGTTTACACACACACGCATACATACTCACAAACACACACACACACACACAAACACTCTGTGTCTCTGTCTCTCTCTTTCTCTCGGTGTCTCTCTTTCTCTCTGTGTCTCTCTTTCTCTCTGTGTCTCTCTCTGTCTCAGTCTCTCTCTCTCTGTCTCGGTGTCTCTCCCTTTCTGTCTCGGTATCTCTCTCGGTTTGAGCTTTCTGTCAGAAGCAACTTGGTTGCTTTAGGCCCCCCAAGGTGGAGCTTCCTCCATTTTACCTCCCTACCTCATACATCCGACTGCTGATTGCTCGTAAAGTGGGCAGGGCCCGATTATAAAGCGAGTATGGACATTTCAACTTAACTTTATTAAAAAAAAAAACGTTGCCTTATAATTGGGCAAAACGTGTATATACACGGTGTTCAGAAAAAACGGAACCCCTTTAATTTTTCTTCATAACCTGCAGAACAACTCAACATTTTCATGAAAATTTGAGCAGTTATAGGTCTGTCACAGTAGATTATTACATATAAGAATTATTTAATGATCTAATAAATATTATTTGGAATTGGTAACAGCATGGTGACCTCATCAAGAGCATAGTTACAAAATGCTGTTTAGCTAAGAAGATAAGCACGTTATAAAGTGCTGAGATAGAGAGAGAATTATGGTCCAAAACGCTTACATCAAACGTTTCCTGATAAAGGCTGGCCGCTAGGTGGACTGAGAAAACTAATTCATAATACAACGTATCGTTCAGGAGTGGGAGCAGCTGGATCAACGCGTTATCGATTATGTAATAAGACAGTGGCGTTCCCATCTTCGGGCGTGCGTTTCAGCAGAAGGAGGAGGACATTTTCAACACACACTTTGAACCGAAACTGTATAGTAATCTTATTTTTTCATATTAGATTACAACAGTTTAACACATTTATGAGCTACGAAGGAAAAACTCCTAATTTTCATTTAATCAACATGAACCTGCCGCAGTGTATCTGGTACTTATTAACTAAATTAATTATATTAACATCAGTTGATGGTCTACATTAGGCTACTTATATAATGTTAATGTACAGAACAGACCTAAAATTGTGCAAATTGTCATGGGACTGGAGTGAAAAATATATAAGATTATGATGAAAAACGAAAAGGGTCCCTTTCTTACTGAATACAGTGTGTCTGTGTGTCTCTGTCTCTCTGGGTGTCTGTATGTGTGTTTTTGTGTCTGTGTTTGTGTGTGTCTGTCTGTGTGTGTCTGTGTCTGTGTGTGTCTGTGTCTCTGTGTGTGTCTGTGTCTCTGCGTGTGTCTGTGTCTCTGCGTGTGTCTGTGTCTCTGCGTGTGTCTGTGTCTCTGCGTGTGTCTGTGTCTCTGCGTGTGTCTGTCTCTGCGTGTGTCTCTGTGTGTGCATGTGCCCCTGTGTCTGTGCGCATGTCACTGTATATATATACACAGCGACTGTGTATACAATACACCACTGATTTATAGAGTTCTCATGACATAAAATGAGATCAAAAAAGCAATCTTACCTATCACTGTTGAGGTCAATCACTGCTACATCATAACCAAAAGAAGAGGCCAGCCCTTCCCCTTCAAATATATGTTCTGGAGAAAGTGACCTTTCATTGGGAGGATATTTTCTCAGCAGGACAACAGCTCCACTGTGATTGGCTCTTGGGGCACCAGAAACAAAGGTCATTTCCTTTTGTGAGGTTATACCTACACCTGTGTCCAAAGAAAATCCTAAACAAAAAGAAGGAAAAATAGAGCAAAATGAAAACCTGTGATTAGCCTAAACTATACATAGTTATGCAAAGCAGAGGATGAGCAACATATTTCACTATCTAGGGGCCTATTCATTGAACTGCGCCAATGGTGTATCCATGCAAAATGTAGCATTTTCACATTTAAAGATATCTCTCCATATTCTTTAAACATTTCCTGCATGTCCAACTCGTGAGAAAATTGCATTTTAGGAAGCACTATTGTACTGTATTTAAATTCAGCCGTGATACAATGGTGAAAGGTGCGACGTGCTCGAAACACACACCTCTCTCACTGCTCCATGCTGTTTCCTCCTCTCCTTGGCCCAAGGCTCCTGACTTCTCTTCCTGATATGCTACATTACCTAGCAGCAGCCAATCAGGATGGAGGAAGCTGCACAGACCCCTAGCAACATCCCTGCTCTCTACCTGTTCAGGGAAATCCTGCGGCCCCCCAAGCCGGTTAGGTCACTATGTCCAGAGAGGCAATAGCGGACACATACATTACCTCTAACTTTTTACTGGACAGTGTCCAAATACAGGATAGTCCGTTCTGTACTGGACACCTGGCAACCGTATGAGTGCCAACACAGGACACCCCATCTATGTGAGTGAGAATGGGACTTGTCTCAATCTGAGGGACACTGAACTGTATGCAAAGACAAAGAGCTCAAGCTCTCAGTTCACTCTCTGATCACTATCTAACTCTCCATGTTCTCAATCGCAGCAAACATGAAATTCCACACCACGCACACACTCACAGTGAAATTAGCTGGATCCTGGTCTGTAACCAGTCACTCTGACACTGGTGGGTGGTGTGGCTTAGCAGAATCGTAAAATCCAATCAGTGTTGCTTTGGGGACTCAACAAATTGTGCGGTCAGGTGAAATTTGATCCCAGAGGTTAAATTCCCCAGAAAGTGGAAACACCCCTTTCATTTATACCATGAAATGACTTAACCTACTTGATACCAGGTGAGACGTTTTGAAAACAACATGAGATAACCAAAGAATATGCCACATCACATGATATATACAAAAACAGGCAACTATCTGGTTCTCATCCTGAGCTGAAACGCTTAAGTCTATCTCTTCCCTCAAAATACTAAATCTTGGGACAAAGACATATTACATCAAAACAAAGCAAGAACACTTTTGGACACTAAAAGTACATGCAAATGAGATCTAATTTGTAGAGGTAAATCTGAACATATTATTCTTAATGAGTACGGCAAGAACTTCCATTTTTATTGCATCAAATTGCCTTCTGTTTTTGGGTAATTTTGCATTGCATATTTTGAAGTTTAATGAATAGACCCCATTACATATACAGTATGTATATACCATACAAAATCAAGATGATTAGAGCAGCAACACAAGACGGCAAAGGGACGGTGTCTTCAAATGCTTTTACACGTATGCATGCAACAAGGAATAACAATTTTGGGTCATATTCACAAAGCTCCATTAAGTGATTTAGGGGGTGAGGTTTTTGTACTAGTTTTGAAGCAGGGGGTCACCGAAGCATGCATGAAGAACCAGGGCACCTTCAAGGTAAGTATCCTAGAATGCAGGGGGTATTTTGAGCTGAAATTAGCTCGGTTCAGCTCCAGAGACCCCCTTGATTCCCACCTGGTGGGAGTGGATGGTTGTCCCGAAACCCTCCTTTAACGTTAACACGGTGACTTGATGTTACGTTGATTAGGTGATACCTAGCATCGAAATAGGACCTTTACAGGGTCTGAATGGGTGTAACACCACAGTTAGGTATGATTTAACCAGTTAGGTGCCATTTAACATAGCTACTATGTCATGAAGTCTGGCACTCAAGGGGCCCCCTTGATGTAGTAGTTACATCATCATCTAATTGCTCGTTTTTCTAGGGGAGATCCCGTTCCTGTGACAGGAAGAGGTACAGAAGAGGACTTCTCCCGAGGGGCAGTCACTCTGGTAACACAGCCCGTCCGGCACTGAAAGGGTTAGCTAACATAGCATGTTTTTTTCTGGTGCTATTTCCTTCTCCTTTCCGCTCTTTTGTAACTTTAGTGAAACACCCATTTCTGGGTCTCGGGGGGGAGTAAAACCAAGACATACTTAACGGCACGTTATTGAAAGCCAACGCCAAGCGCATGTACGATTGACACACAATAGCCGATGTTTTTGCATGTAATTATCTTTGTGGATATATGTTAACCTCAAAGAAAACAGCATCCTTTACGGTTTTTGGTAACGTGACATTATCAGCACTAACTTAATGGAGCCATGTGGATCTGGCCCTATGCCAGTTAAGGAAAATGGAATTTCATGCTTGATTGACCCTGTTGCTAAAGCAGAAGTGATTATATTGTAGATGATCAAGCGTTCTGTATTTACCAACCCAGCTACATCCCAAATGGCTTCACTCCAGAGTGGCCTGGAATAAATACATTGCTCTCTAAAGCATCGTAGGATCGTCAGGCCATAAATAAGTCATGAAATACGTGCAAAAGACTCAAGTAGGCCAAATACAGTAGGCAAGGTAACCAAAACATCAGAATTAATGTATCTGAACTCTGAGACATGCACATGTTGGGAGAATGCAGTATGAGAATTATGGGTGATGATGATCCAGTTGGAATCCAAGTGATGTCACAACACAGAGCATGTTCCTTCAGAAATCACAAACCTAGGTAGCTATTCATCATCACATCAATGGATTTCTCCACCATTCCTTTCAGGGGCTCTGATTTGTACAAAAATTGATCAGGATCACTACTGGACACAGTTGTCAAAAACAGAAGACCTATACATGTGTATAAAGTAGACAAGAACAAGAAGACATAGAGAGATAGAGAGACAATAGGGTTGTGAAATGGCTACACAAAACTGCTGTAGTTCTCGTTTGTGTTTGTACCGATACCTGCTGAAATAGTTTGGTACCAGATTGTATAAAACCAGACACTAAAAGGTTTTAACATAACCTTGTTATTTAATCTGTTGGAGCTAAAATATACCGGCTTTAAGCAATCTGTGACCATATGCAGTGCCTCTATTTCAGCATCTATGATCAGCTTTATTCAATATCGTTTCAATAACAGTAATGCCATCCTACTGAACAGGAATAATCAGCCAGGGTTTAAAGATTGGGACAGCAATTGAAGAGGTCTGACAGACTGAGTCTATGATTAGTCATACCTAAGTAACTGTTAGCTGGAACAGGAACTAAATCTGCGTTCTTTTGGCTTTCATCACCAGTTTCATATGGACCATCTTCAAAGATAAACATGTCTTCCAATGAGCTATTTTTTTGTTCTGCACGAACAACCCCTGAAGGAATGAAAATGTCAAATGAAAAACATAAAAAAACGAAGAAAAAAAAAGTGTTTCAAATAAATAGTTGTACTAATAAACAAATAAAATACATGTGCTAGTTGTAAGTAAAATAATACTTAAAATGGGTTTCTGGAAAGTTAACCGGACATGCTATATGAATTTAATGGGAATGAGACTATGAAAATGGTAACAATTTGTATAAAATAAGGGATTTATGAAAGGAGATGATACATTTCCCAACCAAAAGGAATTCAACCTCCTCATATCTGGCTTGTAAACTAGAATCTAAAGGAAATAAAAGACCATTCTAAAAATAGGCACCAGTTCTATAACATAAGATATGCACAAGTATTGCATCTGTAAATGATACATTCAGTTCTTTGTTATTTATGCAGTAGGCTATAAAATAGTTCAAAACTTTATAATCATTTGAAAAGTCACAAGTAGCTTTTAAGATTTCCTAAATTAGCATTAGGTACATTTTTTTTACAAGAGTTACATTAAGTCATACCTTTCCAGTTATAAGTTCCAGGCGCACCAAATACAACATAATGATAGTCTTTTGTAAATGTTGCCGAAACGCCTTGTTGGCAAGAACCAAATTTCTCATGACCCCCCGGTCGCCCCTCACAAAATTTCCATTCTCCACCATCCATATGATCTTGAATAGTGAGGTCTTGACTTAATACATAACATCTTCCAGTGATGTCCCGGGATTCTTGGTTTGAGTTCACAAATCTTCTCGTTTCATATCGATGAGCGCATGTCTATAGTGAGAATAGGCTGTTTTCAGTATCAGTATTGGGTACATAAGTCTACATCTTGCAATCATAATTCTCCTTGGTTCAACATCCTTCCTATGTAACTTATTTGGAATACTGTATCCCTGTATACCGATCCTTTCTAAAAAGAGGTCTAACCTTTTCTAAAAGATATCTATAAGATCTGCCATTACAGTCTCCATCAGTAGTAACTTCCATGTTAACTACCCCGTGAAGAACCCTTTCATTTGCTGTTGGTGAAATCTTCTTTTCTTCGATCTCAAGGTAGGACCCTGTCCTTGGGTGAAGTTGCCTTGAACATTCCGTGTATTGACCATGAATACATTTGTAAAAAGCAAACCTATCCCCTCTTACACACCTATTTTCTAATGTAAACAAAGCTAAGTTGGATAGCATTCCCTCATAAGTCTTGCTCTATGTATATATTGCATACTTCAGATTTATGGAGATTTGAGAAGATTAGTGGATACTGTTTTGGGAAAAAGTGACATTATTCTAGCAGCAGAATTTTAGATTGATTGCAAGGGAGAAAGTTGTGAGGCAGGGAGACCTGTTAGCAGTATGTTACAATAATCCAAATGGGAGAGGATAAGGGCATTCATTAGAGTTTTAGCAGTAGATTGACAAAGGAAAGGGCGGATCTTAGCAATAGTATGGAGGATGAAGAGGCAAATTTTGGCCATGCCAGGAATATGAATGGAAAAGGAAAGGGAAGAGTCAAATGTCAATCCTAAGAAACTTGCTTCGGCGACTAGATAGATGATCGTACCGGTTACTGTGATGGAAAAGGTGGGTATAAGGTCAGATTTAGGGAAAATATGAAGAGCTCAGTTTTACACATACTAAGTTTAAGCAAGTTTGGCCCAGCTTCTGGCGCATGCCGGCATGAGTGAGAGGCCCGGTGCGTGCCGATGTCAGAGGGCACGGCATGGGACAGAGTGAGGGAGAGGCCTGCAGCTGGGGGAGAGCCGGGGCCCAGCCCCCTGCAGCCACCAGGCCTGGCCAGATGCCTGACACTTGAGACCAGCCCCAACCCCAAGATAAGGGTTTATATGTATTTTTTTTAAATGTATTTTTTATATGTATTGTTATATATATATATATATATATATATATATATATATATATATATAGCGATGGCCTAAACAGAGACTGAAGTTTTATGAGTCATTACTGACACAAGTGAACTCTCTTCCCGTGAGTGCTAAAGGCCATGTCTATACATACTGTGCTATATGTATGCACACACAGCTGTCTCTTACACATACAATTACTCCATCCCTATATACCAATAGGGACCACATAGTATCTACACACACTTTTAGTAATGCAACACTCTCACATTTCCACACCTACCCACTCCATTGATATACACTCCCACTCCACACACACCTTTTGTAAAGCGCTGCATACACTGTGGGCTCTTCATTCATTTATATTTACATACATACACATACACACACTCACTCTTACATCATTAACATTCAGGGACCATTTAACACCTCTAGCCATAAATCGCATCTACACAGGGGGAGGGACAAGCACAGATAACATTCCAAGAGACACTGTTTTTAAGTAAACCCTTTGCTTGCTTTATTCATTGAAACACCGCCGGAAGAAGAGATCAGTGTATCTCGAAAGCTCGCACAAATAAAAGCATTAGTTAGCCACAGAACGGTATCGTCTATTCCAGTGGTCCCCAACTATATATAGGTTTTTTTTATCAGAAGGTGAGGTAAGGAAGGTGGCGTGATGCAGCCTATATATATATATTGTTTATTTGTGTGTGCACCCTCTGTTCTTTCCTTACCTCACCTTTTGTATATTTTTAATTTATATATTTCCAAATACATATATATTTTTTCACAATTATCATTTGTAATTAATTCATATTCAGTGTTCATAAAGATTATTTATTTTATTCCATCTAGTAATGGTACATTTATACATTATTAATATTAAGAATTTATTGATATATTTGGTTTGTTGTTTTATCATTGATTATTATTAATTATAATTTATTAATTATCATTTATTTATACCCTTTTTTCCTATCTCTTGATTGTTGGGAGCATTCACTGATTTGTGTTTTGTCCTTCTTTGTTCTATCTTCATTAATTACATTGTCCGCATTATGTGGATATTGTTAACACATTTATCTTATCCTCCCATGGTTATCCTTGTGTGGTGCCCTCTACCCTTGTTGGTGAGGATTCTTAGTATAGTGTTCATTCTTTCTAGTTTTCATCTATTATGTCTATGAATGTGTATTGTATTTTAACTTATATAAATTGTTTCTATTTGTGTTGATATAATGTTTATTGTTGTAATGATTTTTTATTAGATTGATTCATTTAGTCTGTTTATCAGCATATCTGCTATTCATCCTGTGTTGTCTATACGTTGCATAGCAACAGTGGGGTATTTAAAAAGTAACTTGCTATGACGAAATGCGTCAGGACGTAGGATTTGACACTACGTTCACGCAGGAGCCTGTTGTGTTCTGAACAGACTCGGTGCGCTCATCAAGACCTAAGGATTTTCAGTAGGCAGCCTGTAATAGGATCTCGGCTGCATCACGCCACCTCCGGTCTGATTACCTAGCCAATTGGATCCGTCCTCTCACGCTGTGAGCCTGCTATCTGAGGACGGTGCTTCCGGAGCAGACACGTTGGCGGTGATATTTTTCTCACAAATGCTGTTTTTATACCTTCATTTTGTAAGTGTTCCTGTTCCCCCCCCCCCCCCCACCCTTGTCTATCCCCCTCGATTTGAATTAAATATACATTTATACGCTATGGAGTGTGGGCTTTGTCATATATCTCTGTGTGTGTGTGTGTGTGTGTGTGTGTGTGTGTGTTTGTGTGAAAATGAAAATGCCTGCAATAGACCTAAAAAAAATACTAAAGTACCTAAATCAGACAAAATATGCTATAAGGTGAAAAGCTGCTGACGGTGCTGGGGATAATGAAATATGTAAACAAGAAAGAGAGAAAAGTATCCCACCAAAATCACTCAGATATCCAAAAAGTATATATTGTGTATATGTGTGTGCGTGTGCGTGTGTGTGTATTGGGGGGGGGGGGGTGTATATATGTATTGGGGGATTTTATATACGCATTGTCTTGAGATATATATATATATATATATATATATATATATATAGACCTGCCTAAGACATGCAGATGAGCATACAGCTATATTTGCATATATATATATATATATATATATATATATATATATATATGATTTTTTTATACATGTATTGGAGTTTTTTGAGGGGGGATTGTGTGAGGAGGGGGGATTGAGAGAGTGGGGTAATTGACAGGGTGGAGAGTGAGAGGAGCGAGGGCGTGAGGGAGGGAGTATGAGTGATACGCAGGGGAGAGAAATACATGAATGAAGGGGGGAGAGTGAGAGGTGAGATGGAGGGGAGAAAAAAACATGGGAAGAGGAAGGGAAATAGAGGGAGGTCGCAAGGTGTGAAATGGGGGGGGGCTCAAAAGACCGACGACACAGGGGGGGTGGGGGGTCTGTCGTAACTCTAGTCCTGGGCCCCGGGAAATCTCACTGCGGCCCTGAGCACAGTGTCTGTTGAGTGAGCTGTACGAAAGCCAGATTGAAAAGGGTCCAGGAGTGTATTGTCTCTCTTGTAAAGCACCAAGTACAGTTGTGGGCACTATATATCACAAAAATACTATTACTTTCTGCCACACCTAAATGTGACAGAGGTTCAGAGTTAGCATGAGACTTGCAATTGAATTCACGTAAAAAAACAAAAACAAAAAAAGATTCACACCAATACTCTGCAGACACATCTAGAAACAAAGGTGTTAAATGCATCATGGGACTTTAGCACAGATTAACAACTGTTCCGTTTTCAACAAGCACTTACCACAACTTTTCCTCCTGGCCCCTGACTTTGTACACTTACACCCATCCATTGATTCTCCTTGCTCTCAGTCTGTAAGTCAACTGAAAAAAAAAAATATATATATATACATATGTTTATGTGGGACAGATACAAATATATACTTATAACTGACCTAAATGTGCTGCAATGCATGATTACCAAGTATATTTATAATACTAAGTACTTACTAAGTACTTTTCGCCTTTTAAAATGACTACCCTTTTCTGTTTTCAGTACTCCATACGGCTAGTAAATAAAATGTTAGAGGGGGGAAAAAAAAGAAAACCCTGACGTAAATCCACAAAAGGTAGAAAAAAGAGAAAGCTATGACACAAGCCATCATTCTTAGATTATTATATGCATGCAAAGTAGGGTAATGGGTACTATTCTGGCAGCAACACGGTTAGCAATGGGGATTCCATATTCATTTGCACTCAGGAACTTACCATTATCATCAAATACAATCCGTCTGCAGGGCTGTGGACTCATGATATCGCATGCAAACAAGCCACCTGTTACATTGGCTTTCTGTTGGGGGAAGGCTTTGGTCTGAGGTGCACCGACCAGCAAGCTAAAGACAGACAGACAAACAGAGATATCCAGTATTAAATACCCAGTATAATACATTATAACCTGTTACATTAATCATGTTACATCTCAAGTTATTCTACTTTGAATAAAAGATATAGGTGACAAAGTAACCTTATATTTGTATACTTGTCTATGTGCTTTGCTAAGAAGCAGAAAACCAGCATGTACAGGCATACCCCGCATTAACGTACGCAATGGGACCGGAGCATGTATGTAAAGCGAAAATGTACTTAAAGTGAAGAACTACCTATTCCCCACTTATCGATGCATGTACTGTACTGCAATCGTCATATACGTGCATAACTAATGTAAATAACACATGTGTACCAGGCTCTATAGTCTCCCCGCTTGCACACAGCTTCGGTACAGGTAGGGAGCCGGTATTGCTGTTCAGGACGTGCTGACAGGCGCATGCGTGAGCTGCCGTTTGCCTATTGGGTGATATGTCCTTACTCGCGAGTGTACTTAAAGTGAGTGCCCTTAAACCGGGGTATGCCTGTATTCTGGTTCAAATGAGATTGCTATGTAGGTGCTTTTATTTACACGTGGCACAGACATGCTCACCTGTGCACCACACTTGTCAAAGATAAGTCATCTTTCTGGTTTCTCCATGATAAGGAGCTTCCACATCTCTGTGCATATCCAAGGGAGAATATGAGATCTTCCTAGCTCTTCTGTTAAAGCAGAGATCTTCCCCAGGAGCCTGTATGAGGTTAACTCATATGTTACTATCCTTTCTCTAAGCATGTCCTGCTTTTTTCTTGTTGCAAATGTTGTTTCCATGTCAAAAAAATCAATGTTTTCTCAATCTCTAGCATCTGAGGTTACCATGGTAACCTCAGACTGCACTGGGCTCTGTGGAGAGTTGTATTGTATTGTATGTCTTTATTTATATAGCGCCATTCATGTACATAGCACTTCACAGTAGTAATACACATAACAATCATATAAATAACAAATAATGCAAATAACAGATCATGGGAATAAGTGCTTCAGCCATAAAAGTAACATTTCGGAAGGGGAGTCCCTGCTCCAAAGAGCTTACAATCTAATAAGAGTTCCAATCTAATAAGAGTTCCATTTTGAATTCCCAGACATTTAATATTTCAACTGCTCATATTTCCTGAACTAGTATCAGATTTTAAACATAAAAGCAGCCCCTCAAAGACAGGATATTTTAAAATAAATATAAGGGGGGTGCGTGGAGGGGGCAGAAGCGGTGCCAATGTGGCAGAGTCAAACAGAAACTTGGCGCGGTTACTTGCATATATATATATATATATGTGTGTGTGTGTGTTCTGGCTCACGCGGTGCGCGCGTGGGCACACACGCTCTGTGCTTTTGTAAATAAAAATTTTAAACTTTCCCGCTTGCTCAGATAGCCGGCAATTGCACCCCTCCCCCCCCCCCCCTCCCACCTCCCGCAAGTTGCAGGACACCCGGCACTCATGCTCTAAGCATGAGCGCGCTCAGCGACTAAGCCTAAGGAACTCAGGGACTCAGCCTAAGGAATCATGGAATTCTCTTTAACCTCCTTCACTGATGACGGAACCTGCACTTGATGCCTTGCCAATGTCTTGCAAAGTAAAGCCCATTGACAGAGCCCTTTCTGAGATTCCATCCCAGTAAAGAAACAAGAAGAGAATTGGTAAGATACAGTGGTCTTGCAACTATGACACCTGAATACAAAAAGTATTTTTGGAACAGCACTTTAAAAATATATGAGCTGGCAAGACAAAAATTGGTACTATAAGTAAGTTTCTATAACAGGAGTGGCCACCAACAGGTCAGGTTTTAAGGATATCCCTGCTTCAGTACAGGTGCCTCAGTCGACGAATTATCTACTGATTGAGCAACCTTTGCTGAAGCAGGGATAACCTGGCCTGTTGGTGGCCCTTGAAGAGTAGAGTTAGCCACCCCTGTTCTATAAGTATAAAAAATAGATCAAAGTTTCACTTTTAATCTTATTGGACAGTTTAAAAAGGAAATGAGTTGTATTTTTACGTTGCACTTGCATCTTCATTGATAAATCATCCGTGTTCAACTCATTCAATAAGACAGCAATCTGAGAGTAATTGTATTTGAGAGCAAGACAATAAATTGTCCCCAGTGGCTAAAACTTGGCAACAAAGCATATGATGATCATGGACATAATGGCTATTATCAAGTAACCATGGATTCAAGTAATAAGAATTAAATGGTGCATCTTAACAATGTTTCAATTATTGGAGGAAGCTGTCATTCCTCAAAATTGTTTGCTTGGTACTCCTGGAAATGAATAAAGACAACACAGCGCCAACTTCTAAATACAAACAGTGACTAAATATCCCGCTGCTGGATTGTGGGAGGGTGATTCAAATCCTCCCAAAAAGTAATATATAAAGGAAAAAGGAATACTCCTGGAAATGGCTAAACTGAACCTCAGAAGTGCGAAGCACACAAAGCCCCAAATGTATCAAGCAGTGCTATTCCACAAGACACCATTTGTCCTATCCTGGTGAAACTGAACGTTATGCAATTAAAGGGTTAATACTACAGCCACATTCCTGACAATTTCGTTATCACTATATAGAGTTTTTGGTTATCAAAAAATACATCTATCTTCCTCCATAAGATGTATATACGAATAGACAAGTACATAAATACTAAAGTACAAAGGACATTTTACGTTTTTTTTGTTTGTTTTTTTTTTTTTTAATCTGATTACAAACATCGCTTTCTTAGCTTTCAAATTGACACAGATATCAAATTATTCTCAGTGGCAATCATAAAATGGCTGCCATTTTAATTGTCTAAAACCTGCCTAGGCCTGAACGATCTTCTGCACGTTGGTAACGTGTGTTGCGTTCCTTATAGTTAAGCAGCTGGCCCTACATTTACAGAGCTAAATGGTAGGGACAAAAATACGTCTTCCTGTTTTCACTTGACAGCATCAAGAATATAAATTGGGACGTAGGACATGACTTTTAAATAACTCCCTTTGTTCTTACAATTTAATACATTTCCACACTTGTTTACCATCCAGTAAATGTATCCGCCTTATGCGGCCATACAGTAAGTCTCAAACAATGTTACTATTTCCCAATTACAGAAGAACATGGGAGAGACAAACTATATTCAACATCCTTCAGTCAGGAAGAAAACATACAACCTTTTTGTGTTCAAATCCTACATTATCTCCCCCAACATATACTGATTATCACAACTAAAAGGCATATGGTAGTTATCATATATAGATTATATAGGTTTAGGATCAACACTAAAGACACTTGGTTTACTTTCCCAAGAAACTACACTTTTGAATTCTTTTGGCAAAAAGTGGGAAACAAATATCTTGCATGTTGGACACAGTCAAATTGTGACAAACACAAATGGGATTCAGGTTTTTTATTTAAAAAACGTTTACCCTTTCTCTGCCAAGGGCAAGCATCACCAGCACTTAACTATTTATTCCGCTGTCATTTTGTACTGAAATAATCCTCAGATATACCAGCGGTGCGCAAAGTGGGGGGCAGGAGATTTTTCTGGGGAGGGCGCGGGCCTCTTTCCCGAGGCATTAAAATTAAATGCCGGGGGATCGCGGGAGGCCTCTGCAACGCTATTACTTACCTTGACTCTGCCGGCGTCACTCGTGTCCATGGCAACGCGTCGTCAGATGACGCCGCGGGGTCATGTGACGTCACACACGGCAAATGATGCTGCGGGTCACGTTGCGTCACATGACCCCGCGGAGTCATTTGACGCCGTATCAAGGTAAGGCAGAGGGTACGAGCTCCCCTGAGATATACAACTGCTCAACATCCATCACTATTTTCTTGTTGCCTTATTATTGTGTACTAAATGCAGATGATAACTGGAGTCTCGCTGCCGTCCTTGTTGTTTTTCGCGTTTGTATTTGATCTCCATTCCTTCTACTCGTTAATTCCAGGGTCAGGCCGGGCCAGGCAATTTGACCTGCACACATCATTGCTTCTGTTCACGTGAATACAATGAACTAGGAGGAATTCATAAACACAGAAAGAACCAGCGTCCTTGAAGTCCAGCAAACAACAACACTGACAGCAGGATAATAAAAAAAAAAGCAAACACATCACTGGTCTTTTTCATTTACTGTTTGCACTAACGTTTTTTAATCGATTCGCTAGGATTTTCTAATAACCCCATCACCACTTGTAACTGCAAGACATATCAGGTCTTCCACCACTAAGGGTATGCACTGACCATTAGAATTACACTCACATTCCTTTGTATGAACTGCAGCCTACACTAACTAGGCCAACACTGACCAAACCCGGGTGCACTTTGACCTTTTCACAGCCCGCTCTTGTTTGAAGTGTCTTGCCTACAGGATTCCAGGCAATGAAAAGCAGTTGCAGCTTTTAGGAATTTGGTGCATAAGGCCGTGATTATAATTGCGACGCGCCAAAACAAATGGATGCTTTAAATTGAGCGCGCACATAGTGTGCGCGAATGACTGGTCCCAGCGTGCAAATTTTGAGCAGGCTTCTGAAATTGATATATCTGCGCGACGGCCGCGGTTCAGCCAATCAGGGTGAACCGCTCACGTGACGTCATGGCCACGCCTCCCGGTCACCTCCCGACGCCTCCAGCCTGCAGTGCAGGATGCGCAGGACGCGTGACGTCACAAGGGCGCGTCGCGCGCGATGTCACTAGGGTGCGCGCACAGCCGGACCTACTATAATCAAGGCCTAATGCACCCACTTATTCTTGCTACATTCTCCCACCACCAGATACGTTGGGATTCTCTTCTAAACCCTTTCCGCTTTGCCTTGCAGTGAAGTTCTTTCCCTTGGCAGACTTTCCTTCCAGCGTAAAACTTGCTCTACGTGTAAAGGAGCCGGAGGAAACCTCAACTGTCGCAACACCCATTCTCTGATCCACCTTGTACAATTGTCAGAAACATGTTTTGTAGCAGGAGTGGCCAACACCAGTCCTCAAGAGATCACCAACAGGTCAGGTTTTCAGTCCTTGACTGAGCTACTGATGGAGCCCCCTGTGCTGAAGCAGGGATATCTTGAAAACCTGACCTGTTGGTAGCTCTTGAGGACTGGAGTTGGCCACCCCTGTTTTAGAGTCTTTAGTGAGGTTACAAACTAATTCCCCAAAGACTCCGGCTGCACACTCCAGTCAGAATGATGGGCCCAAGCACTTTGTATTTGAAATGGCGGCGGCATTTCAGTCTGCGTCATGTATTGAGACTCATTTTGGATTATTGTTTGACCCTTTGGGTGCCCCATGACAGCTAACACAGCATGAGGTCAGGCCCACCAGGAGTCCCATGATGCAGTAGCTGTGTTATGGGCTCACATGCTCGTGGTGTTCGAGTTCTATTACTTTAAGGTTGATGGAATCTTTCCATGGAAGCTGACTATACTGAGAAGTTATTTGAAGCATTTTCTTGGCACTGACCCGTTAAATGACATTTAGCTTTGTGTCTGTGGATTACATGATACATGATTTGAAAGAAAAGGAGGAATTTCCCTCAGGATCTTTGGTTTCCAATTGATTACCCTTCTTGCCCTTAGGAGCCAAATTCTCACCATTACAGTCATAGGTAACCACTTAAGACCATGGGGGAGGTTAGAGTTTAATTCCCACCTGAGCTAAGAACACAGGGGGATCACCAACTCAACGTAACCCAGCTTACTTAGTTAAAAATGCAAAATAGAGTTCTTTCATCTCTACATTTGAAGCTGCCCTTAAAACACAAACACCATAAGTGTGCTAGCAGCACCCCACACAGGAGGTGGCTGCATTATTGCATTTGTATTAGTATTAGGTAGAGGGAGGGGCTCAGTGAGTAAAGACACTGACTGGCACCGAGTTTGCAGCGGAGCCTGGTTCAATGGCCAGTGTCAGCTCCTTGTGACGTTGGGCAAGTCACTTTATCTGCCTGTGCCTCAGGCACCAAAAAAACATAGATTGTAAGCTCCATGGGCCAGGGACCTGTGCCTGCAAAATGTCTTGGTAAAGAGCTATGTAAATATAGCAGCGCTATACAGGAACATGCTATTATTATTATAGGAGACAAAAATGTGACAGGAGGCAGGTGGAGGACTTTTTACCTGGTATGAAAAAAGTTTCCCATGTCATGAACAATATTCAAAGTAATTACTGCCAATATTTCATTGGCACTGTACTAAAAACAGGAAATGCAGTGCAGTCCAATAGGCAATAAATACAATCAACACCTTCTATGCAGAATATAGAAGTCATTCCATGCAGCCAAGGGGTTGTTTCTGACAATATGCTGTTGAAAAATGTTGAACTCACATCTTTACGACTCTAATAACTTTGGAATTGTTGCAGCATTCTTTCCGAAAAGTACAGTATTAGAGGATTTATTCACGGAACGGCAGCTTTACTATGCACGTAAATGCTTACGAGAATAATACACCAATGGACATTTATGAGCAAGGCCTTGCTCACTATATATTCTATGGTGTTTATTATTGTGCGTTTAGAATTATGTTTTTTTTAATGACTTGTTAAAAATGGCCGTGATTATATTAACTGGAGATTGCTATGGTATTGAACATGTGCTGAAGCAGCCATTGAGAAAATCCCAGCGTGAAGGCCGTTCTATACTGTTTGCGGCCGTGCGCGCGCGTGCACATGCCGCATGCTTTTCGTGTGTATGGTGTGTGTGTGTGTGTGTGTGTGTGTGTGTGTGTGTGTGTGTGTGTGTGTGTGTGTGTGTGTGTGTGTGTGTGTGTGTGTGTGTGTGTGTGTGTGTGTGTGTAGATTGTGAATTATGTATGAAATAATATTTTTAAAATAAAAAAGTTGTAATAAAACTATTATTTATTTATTTTTAACTTTGACACACACACACACACACAAACATACATACATACACATACATACATTACAGCGACGGTAGCGGCTCAAAATCATTCTTTTCTTCATCTTCTCCCTCGTCGGTCCGCTCCAAGCTCCCTGCCATGCGAGCGCGGCACCATTATAGAATGGCTGACTCACCTCGGCCAACTAAAACTGCCACGCAGGCGCACGTGTTGCGCGCGCCCGCACTATATAACCAGCCTAAGAAACGCGTTTGGGCTGTGACGACTTTTCTTTTTGGAGATCACCCATTTGATGTTTTTATTGATTATCTATGAATTTGAATGGAGGATATTTTTTTGATGAAAGAATTTCTTTGACTTTTTTTCGAGATGTGGTTCCGAGTGGCTCTGTACAGCACACCTTTAAAACGGCAGATTGCTAATAAACTATAAATAAAACCAATGCTTTTACTGATCTTCTTTTGGATAGGAGAAAAGAAGTCACAGTGCATGATTTTTTTCCCTCTTACCAATGGACTGAGAAGATAAGTTTTCATTTGCTATTACTTGTGTTACAGCAACTCCGAAAAGTCCATAGACCACAGTTGGCGTCTAGGCATGCAAGGTATTGAATTACATCAAAACAAGTTATTGACTCGACATGTGCTGTTAAAAAAGGAATTCAAATCCCAGGGAAAGTGTGAGATAATTAGAGGAAAATCGAGACTGACTAAGGCGTAAAATAGAATTTAGATACAAATCCTGATTTAGACATATTTATCATGAGGAGGAGACAACATATAATGTACTGTATTATCTAATCTCCTTACCCACGGTCTCATTCAATAGATATATAGCAGAGAGGCTTATTGTATATATTCCAAAGTGGCTCATTGGGCCATTTTGCACCGAAATTCCCTTCATTTAGTCTGAAATGGTCTAATAAGGCTGCTGCATGAAATCTAGATTAAGCCCCTAAACTCATCACTCACAGCCGGCACTCCACTTGAAAGTAAACAAAGTTTGGTGCTTATCCCATAACACAATAATAGACCATACGATACCGGTTGAAGCACGACATCAAGGGATAGCACACAGGCAAGTTGATCACAAGTTATTTGTATTGAAAAAGAGACACAAACACCAACGTTTCGGTCCCCCAGTGGGACCTTTCTGCACCACCTTGATAAAGGTCCCACTGGGGGACCGAAACGTCATTTTTTGTGTCTCTATTTCAATACAAATAACTTGTGATCAACTTACCTGTGTGCTATCCCTTGATGTCGTGCTTCAACCGGTATAGTATGGTCTATATATGTATATATGTATATATGTGATGCGGGAGCTGGCGCTCGTTCCCCCCCTCTCCCATCCCCGGCGCTCGTGCTCCCCCCCCCCTACCCCGGCCCCCGGCACTCCCAGGGGTGAGGCGGTGAGTCAGGAGGCAGTGCGGCGCAGCTGATGTGGGAGCCGCCGCTCATTCTCCCCCCCCTACCCAGGTCCCCGGCGCTCCCGCGGGTGAGCCGGGAGGCAGCGGGTGAGGCGGGAGGCAGCGGGTGATGTGGGAGCCGGCGGCGATGTGAGGCGGGAGGGTGTAGGGTGTGAGGGGTGGCGGGTTGAGGTGAGGCGGCATGCCGCTCGTGCTGGAGGGTATGAGGGGCGGCGGGTTGGGGTTAGGCGCGGCGGCCAGGTGTGGGTGGTGTGACTGTCACACCCTGCTGTGACGTGGCCGTCTGCCGGCCAATCACAGGGGGCACAAATACACACACAAACATTATTTTAGTCTTTATATATGTATATGTATATGTATACTGAATGTTCATTTGCATGTCTTAGACCTGTCTTTCACCATTATCGCCCAGCACACAGCACTTCCACTGCAGCAAGGGATTCTGGGAAATGACATGCAAATGAGCACACAGTGCCACCTTTTGTCTCAAGCTCATATTACACAATATTTCCATTTGCTATATGCTTTACTGTGTAGGGTTTTTGTCACTTTTTTTACCCACCATAACCTTAATAAGTGTGATATATATATATATTGTGACATAGTCCAAAGATGTTAGGCAGCTTTCTGCCCCATTTTAGAGCAGAAAGTGCAGGAATAGCTAAAAATGATCCGTTCCACAGCTTCACATTAACTCAGGCAGCTGGATGGAAAATCCAGACCACAGATTACAATGGCTCTAGTTCTCCCTCACCTGCTCTTCTAATCACATGTACAGGTATTTAGAGCAGAGAGGTTTTGCATTTCACTCTCTCTCCTTGGAGCCTGGGGGCTGGGGGTGTCGCTACTCTCCTGCATCCAGTATCGAGGTTGACGGCCTCTCCACGTATCACAGTACCAGAGGATTTGCCTGGACACCCCAAACAGATAAGACAAACAAATGGTTACTGCTGTTGCTAAAAGACTGTGCTGTATCTTGTGACCCTAAATGAGAGAGCATTGTTTTAAGCTGGGGAACCAGTTTAGTTGGCCAGCAGCTGTTAGAGAGAATGATTTTGATGTGTAGTTAGATCCCTGAAAGGGATAGGATTTTGTTTATATAGTTTGGTTTCTTTTTACTTGAAATAACAGTGTGGGAAATACTGTAACAATGAAATGAGTGAACTGCTGAATGAAAGTATCTGAGTACCTCTAACCTACACATGTTAAAGCTGCAGTACCTTACTTGGATGAAAATAAAGCAGGCAGAAGCCTGAGTTAAGCAGCTTAATACTTTGCATGATCCTGTTTTTGTATTAAATAACCCTAGAAGACTGTGTCGGGAAGAACCCAGACAGACGTCAGCACTACAAAAGAGGGGCGTTTGTCACATATGGTGGAGAATGCGGGCAGACACTAAAGTCTGTGGGTTTGCAAATAAATGCGGGGGTTTAAAATGGCCGCCCAGCTGAAGTAAAATACAGATGCTATGAGTGAAGTCTGTTCCACTGTGTATATCAGTTGTGCTTCTAGCGTACACAGAGAATGTGCGGTGTGGATGCAATAGCACCCTGAACCCAAACAGAAAACCAAAATGTTTTGCTGAAGAAAAAAAAAAAAATTTTTTTTGCATCTAGCAAGTGCTGTTTGTAAAGCTAATGCCTTTTGCTGAAGTGAGTGAATTTGCAGCTAGCAAGTGCTGTATGTAAGTTGCTGAAGTGAGTGAAATTGCAGCTAGCAATTGTCCCTGCCGGGTTTCTAAAATGGCCGACGTGAAATGTTTGTTGTGTAATGTACGTAACCATACAAAACAGTGTCCCTTCAGGCCATACTATGATCACGACCCTGGAGGAGAGCCGTACCTACAGATGAATTTAGTATGCTGGGCCTGTCGTGAAGTAGGTCACATGGAAGATGTGTGCCCCAAAATTTTCAAAGACAAACAGCTGCAAAAGCAAGCAACGCCCTGTGAGTGCAAGCAAGATGTGGAAGCTGATAACAGTGAGTGTGTGCCCAGGACCACTGATATCTCTGGAGCTAATAAAGCAAAAAGAAAGAAAACTGTTCCTCAAGTCACAGGGGAAGTGACCGAGCCACTTGAACCTGCGCTGTCAGGACATGCGTCAGAAAGGCGCCGAGATGAGCAACAGCCCATAGGGCCTGGCGCAATCGTCCCAGGAATGACGACACGCCTAGAGATGACAAAGGCTACTGCTACCACCATAGGCAGAGAGCCAAGCGAATCAAAGAAAACAAGAACTGACTGGAAACTATGCTATGAGATGTCCCAGAAAGATGTGCAAAACTTCATCACAGAGTTGGGGGTTTCTCGGCAAGAGGCTAGCGCGCTTAAAGCAGAGCTGGAACTCTCACGCCATGAGGTCTACGCTCGCAGCACAGAGCTGTGTACATTGAAGAAAACCTATGAGAATACCCTGAGTAATTTAGAGACTGTAAAAAGAGAGAATGTAAGTCTGACACAGAAAAATTCAGACTTGACTGACCAGATCAGTGAAAGTGATGAGAAGCTTCACCAAGCAGAAAAAGTGGAGAAGCAATTGATTCAGGAAAAGTTAGAAATGCAGGAAGCACTGCAGAATACAGAATCAGCGGCGATCCAGGCGACACAAACTGCAGAGCTCCAAAAAATGGAGGCGCTGATGCAAACCCAGAGCAAGCACCAGAAAGAGGTGAAGACCCTGAGGGAGGTCTGGCACGATCAGGTTGAAGAGCTGCAGAAGCAGATGGCTGAGCGCGAGATACAGTGCGCCAAGAGAGAGGAGGTGTCCGTCCGTCAGGTGGTTTGCCTGACACTGCGCTATAAAAGCGAGATGGCCGATATCTACAAGCAGCTGGACCACACGGCAAATGAGGGGGCCCGGCTGCAGCTGGAGCTGGACAAGACTCGGAAGGAGCACCTGCAGCTGCAGGTCAAGAATAGAGAAAATGAAACAGAGTTAAACCTCGCTCTGAAACAGATGACGGACATGGGAGAAGCGGCTAAAGTGGTTCAGTCGGGCTATCAATCCTACCTCCTAACCAAGCAAGCTGTACGTTCCTATACGTGTATCTTCAATGCTGTTGCAATATTACGATTTGCTATAAAGATGAAGTTGGAGAAAGAGATTCCAAGGCTAAAAGAGACACGGTCACAAAAGGAGACCAGGGAAAGTAAACTCAATGCCCTCACTGATGACAAAGAGGAAGGAGAAAGAATTGACTTTGATTGTGCTGCTGTTATTCCAGAAACAGATAGGCACCCTCCTGAGAATATACTCCCTGATCTGGAATTCAAAAATCCAGATCCTCAATTTCATTTACGTTGTCCAGAAGATTATCAAACTAGTGGACACACCCAGGACAACACAGAAGATGTTTTAGCCAAGTGGGTGGCAGTTCCTGAAAACACAAACTTGTTGACAGATCCTGATGACATGGTTAATATGGACTACGTTTGTACAGAGGCAACTAGGTCTCCAAAACCCAAAGGCCTGGTAATGGCCACAAAAGGGAAATCAAAGATTGAAAAGAAAAAACAACGAAGGTTAACATGGCGCCTGAATAGTTCCATATCTCACCAATCTGGACCACACTGTGGAGCCAAGGAGAATCTGGTCCAAGGGTCTCATCAGAAGCTAAAGAAACAGTCCAGTCATTTGCAGGTTGCAGCGGGCTATGAAATAAAGTCAAAGGATGCAATAGACTGGAAGTCAAAAAAAAAAAAAAAAAAATGTTTGGGGGAACTGACCGATTTTTTTTTTTTATTACACGTGTGGACTATGTCACGGACACTTAACTATGCAAATAAGCATTTTGTCAATATTACAATGTTATATTGGTTCTCTGTGTTGAAAATGTAGCTAAACTACAAATTAATATACAGGGTTGATGGCCCTTAAGATTACAAGGCTGTAGTATAAGAGAAAAAATATTGGTAGCTTACAATATGGAAAAAAAAAATGCCCTTTTCGGTTGGTAAATTTATAATGAAGTTCATATTCGTATCATGTGAATACTTAATATTGTACTGAGGAGTTAGCTCAAGTATTTCAGGTAGGACGCTCACCCCAGTGAGGTCCATGGCCGCTCACCCCAGTAGGTGTGAGCTGGGGAGGGGGATATGTGACATAGTCCAAAGATGTTAGGCAGCTTTCTGCCCCATTTTAGAGCAGAAAGTGCAGGAATAGCTAAAAATGATCCGTTCCACAGCTTCACATTAACTCAGGCAGCTGGATGGAAAATCCAGACCACAGATTACAATGGCTCTAGTTCTCCCTCACCTGCTCTTCTAATCACATGTACAGGTATTTAGAGCAGAGAGGTTTTGCATTTCACTCTCTCTCCTTGGAGCCTGGGGGCTGGGGGTGTCGCTACTCTCCTGCATCCAGTATCGAGGTTGACGGCCTCTCCACGTATCACAGTACCAGAGGATTTGCCTGGACACCCCAAACAGATAAGACAAACAAATGGTTACTGCTGTTGCTAAAAGACTGTGCTGTATCTTGTGACCCTAAATGAGAGAGCATTGTTTTAAGCTGGGGAACCAGTTTAGTTGGCCAGCAGCTGTTAGAGAGAATGATTTTGATGTGTAGTTAGATCCCTGAAAGGGATAGGATTTTGTTTATATAGTTTGGTTTCTTTTTACTTGAAATAACAGTGTGGGAAATACTGTAACAATGAAATGAGTGAACTGCTGAATGAAAGTATCTGAGTACCTCTAACCTACACATGTTAAAGCTGCAGTACCTTACTTGGATGAAAATAAAGCAGGCAGAAGCCTGAGTTAAGCAGCTTAATACTTTGCATGATCCTGTTTTTGTATTAAATAACCCTAGAAGACTGTGTCGGGAAGAACCCAGACAGACGTCAGCACTACAAAAGAGGGGCGTTTGTCACAATATATATATGATTCTTTTATGCAGTGTGGCTTTTTTTTGAGGTTGGTTTTAGTCTGTTTTAAACTGTAGGCTGTGGTTTTCCTCTGCTATGTGTCGGTGAAATGCTCAGCTTAGAGCAACACTTTTTTTTAAACCTTCCTTCCTGTTGATTGGAGCAACGCATAGGCTTTTTGATATACTTACAATATCTACAGTATAATATAACACAAACAAATTAATATGCACCTTATATTTCTTCATGGTTTCTCTTCCCTTCTTGACAGCCCCAACAATTCAAAAGAGTTAGTGCCACCAGTGATAGCCGTTTCCCGAGCAAGTCCCATTTCTTCCATAAAGTAAAATATTAACTAAACATAGGAAACCATTCATTCATTCATTTCAATGCACGCGTGTGCTTCCAAATTCACTGGTAGTTCCTCAAACATGGTGTGGTTTAAGTTGCTGAACATAGATTTGGAAATGACTGCAGTTCTAGTATCCGTATCAGTTCGGAATATTTTGTTGCAGGTCATACCTATTAATGGATCCTGTGCTTCTTCATAGGTATATTTGTACATGAGCTTTCGTAGTCAGCACAAGTTTCTTCCTCCATTTCCTGCACTAACAGAAGGCCTTGCTTGTGAGATATTAAGCGTCATCTAACTTTCATTCAGACTTTATTTATAAACCGCTTAAATGTACCCATCTCCAGTACTCACATGGAAACTATATGTAACTATAACAATTATGGCTCCATAATTGTATTACATTTTTAGAGTAAGGGCTGTTCCATAGTGCGCGTGCTTGCTGCACCGCTCGCGCACGGCAGTGAGCGTGCAGCCGTCCGACAGGGGCAAAGAGTAGGAAAAGAACTTTAGAACGGCCCTAAGAATATCAGCGCTTGTCTTTTAGCAATTTAACCGGGACAGGGGTCTACGTTACCCCAATCCTAGGAAAAAGTTCTCCAGCTGGGCTACTAACAAGTAGTTTCATAACGGGAAACTATATGGCAGTGGTTGATATTCCCGAACGGAAGTCCCTGACCTGTGTGCCAATGGTCCTGGTATTGATTAATCCTCGTGCTTCTACCCAACAACGCCTCACACTTCTGTTGGCCCTGGTTTTTACTGTAGTAGGTATAAAGTTTAAAAAAGCATTCCCATGGATGAATATTTTTAAAAGATTTACATAACAAGTGGCAGCTTTGAATCCCCCTCCCCCCTCCGAATTCACTGCATCAAGTCCTATGTTTAAGAACGACATTTATATCTACAAGAAGAACATCTGGCATTTCACCATAGTGTTCTAGTACAGCGGTGCGCAAACTGGGGGGCGCGACCCCCAGGGGGGGCGCGAGACTGCCGACGGGGTGGCGCGGGGTTTACAGAGGCCCCGCGCGCTTCCCGAAGGCACTTAAATTAAGTGCCGGGGGAGCTGCAGGGCCTCTGTAAACCTAACTTACCGTGGCTCCGGCGGCTTCCTCCCTGCGTCACCATGGTAACGCGGCGTCAAAATGACACTGCGAGGTCATGTGACATCATGTTGCTATGGCAACGTGACATCATGACGCCGGTGCGCGGGTAAGTGGGGGTTGGGGAGGGGGGGGCGCGGGAGTGAGGGGACCGCCGGCAGGGGGGCGCAGGGAAAAAAGTATGCGCCCCCCTGTTCTAGTAAGATAAGTAGCTTTGCAAGTAGAAAACCTTAAAAAAGTTATGATGGGTAAAAAAAAGTGACAAAACCCTCCAGCATATAGCATACAGCGAATGAAAAAAAAATCACTTGTGAGCACATTCACCTGTCTCAGACAGGTCTGCAACCCTGCTTTATATCATTATCTCCTAGCCTACAGTGCTTCCATTGCAGCGAGGATTCTGGGAAATGACATGGAAATAAGCACACAGTGTCACCTTTTGCTTCAAAGCCATTTTGACATGGACCCCTAGAAGCTTATGCATGCCGTATCACACAGCTTTTCAGCACAGCACAAAACGAAATGTAGGTGTGGTGCATATTTATTAATATCATCAAGTTAACATGTAAACGATTAGTTAGCAACGGGTTCTGTAGCACGCCCAGGCAGGGAAATGGTTAATGCAAATGTCTGGAATCTGAACCTTGTAAATGGAATTTGTGTTATTCAGAATCTTGATAGATTTAACTTTGTTATAATTTGAGAGAACTACTGAATTTGTAGAAGGATTGTGGAATGTGAGAAAAACACATTTAAGGAAAACAACTGATTGGTAGGAAAGTTAAAATTGTTTATGGAACAGAGGACGGTACACAAAACATCTCGGGTACAAGACGGAGTCTGTCCAAGGCCAAGATAAGAGTATAGGCTTTGTGCCCAGACTTCTGATAAGTAATTGATCA
Source organism: Ascaphus truei (assembly GCF_040206685.1). Taxonomy (NCBI): domain Eukaryota; kingdom Metazoa; phylum Chordata; class Amphibia; order Anura; family Ascaphidae; genus Ascaphus; species Ascaphus truei. The sequence goes on from NC_134489.1 coordinate 74,798,102, forward strand.
TTTTATTTTATTATTGCTTCATAGTAACAAGCCATGCGTAGGTTAATCTGTAGATGAAGAAATGACTAGGCCTATATGAATCTGTTTTTAGAGTAGATACATTAGAACAAACTATACCATTGAGCGACTAAGAATGCTTTACCATTCTCCATCCCATAGTATGTTTTAGTTTGGGCTGTACCAGTAGATGAAGCTTAATTGTTATTATGCCGTACGATACATAAATGAACTGCCAAGAGATCTGTTTTAGAATATTTCCTTTGATAGTGGATAAGAAGAAACGCACGATTACAAATAAAGGAACAATTATTTTCAGACTCGACCTTGAAATTGAACATGCAACAATAAGAGGCACGCTTAGTATGAATGCACACTACCCATATATATTGTTATGGGGTCCTGGATAACAGCATCTAATAATCATGTACCCTGCACCCAGCTATCTCCAAATCCCTCTAAACGCCAATACCGCTGTGGAAATTATTTGGCGTAGAATGGACAACATTAAAAACTATCATGGCAACACCGTACAAAGTATCCCTAAAGACTGGAAGTGTACAGACATCTGCAGTAACATTATGTAGTGTGCATGTTCACTGTTCTCTTCAAGCATTCTCGGACCAGCAAGCTCAGACGAAAACAATGACCTGCAGGTTTACATTTTTGCTGGATTACATGCAAGTTTAGTTTAAACTTGAATACATTTCTGCTTTACACTGAGTACAAGATGTTAAGAAATGTTTCAGGAACACTGTGGACAACACCCTATATGACTCACATATAGAACTTAGAATTTTCACCCATTGTACATGCTGTTCAGTTGGGTATTGTCAGGTATTTCGAGGGCAGGTAATCCAGTTAATTCGCATGGCTGAAGATTCCAACAGCCCCAAATAGTAACTCCTGTTGCAATAGTAATACAGTAAAAACACTCCGAAATATAAATTACTTTCAACCTTTTTTACCTTTTTATTTTCTGTGATATATTGTGGAGGTATTCAAATTTACGCCACAAACCAAAGTTTGTAACAGCAAAATAACAACCAACACTAAGAGGTTTACCTATCAAAGTCACCCAGCTGCATAGTCAAGGCAAAAATATAACCAGATTTAGCAGAGAAAAACTACCAATCCCTCTTTACCTAGAGAATGCTACCATTACTCACATTAATGACAAGATGATTCAGAGAGTATTTTATTTTCAACAATGTCACTATCGGATCATTTGCTCAGTAATTCCAACACGTTTTAGTTTTTTTGTATTGCTAACTCATTGCAGTTTTCCAATCAGGCCACCGGGAAAAAAAAAGACAAAGTTGATTGACAATTTTATGTGGAGCTTTCAGATAAGATAGTGATATGTGCACTAGCTAAGATTTTATTTTACATCTGAAGTTTAAAAACATTTTTAGTTGTAATGGTAAAAAAAAAAAAGGACTGATCATTTTATCTTGGCTTTGACAAGACTGAAATACAAATATTGTGGTGCATGAATTTAGATCAGGCTATGTGCCTTTACAATACAACAAAAGATACTTTGTACATTCTTAACAGTAGCACAAACCATCCATTACTGTACCACCATCAACTCCCTTTGAACTATGAATACCCGGTTCAGGTAAGATAAAAAAAATTAAATCACGACAACCGGGATGGCTGCTTTAACTGACCATGAGAACATTGCAACATGTGACCCTTTAAAAACTGTTTTATTGATTTTTTGGGGGAACTAGTTGGTCCTGTGGTGATGAACCCCTCCTATTCTCAAGTGTTGGGGATCCCCCGGTTCCCAAAATAATTACTGGTGATGTTGGCGCTTCCTCCTGGTGAAACATTATGGCTACAAAATCTTGTGGAATCCACGGGCCAATAGGAAAGCTTGTTTCTTTCTATTGGTCGACACTGATGGCCATACTGAATTCTCAATACGGAGCACCAGCACCGAAAACATCGGTATCTTTACCAGGTAAGTACAGTACTGTATCTCGGGTACCACACGGTCCCCAGGGCTAAAAATAACGTGGTTCAGCTCTGTGGTTTCCATTCTGTAAAAAAAATCTCAGGATTGCTGTTTTAATAAGTAACAAAATTTAGCCTAAGTGGAACGCAACTTTAAGAGCTTAGAAATGATAACTAGTCAAAGTAGGAAAAATACATATTTTTGGAGTCGCAACAATTTTGCATAAAGTATTGCCCCTAAAATAACAGAAGGCACATTTTCCTTCAATGCAAATACTAAAGGGAACATTGAGCTAGTGATGCAATGGTGAACACAACTTGAGACATTCAAGAAGATAACACTGTTATCTCTGTTAAAAAAATCCCAACATTCCAGGCCTGGCTCTGAGCGTAGACAAAACATGCAAGATTCCTTCTATCTTGACTGTGTTGTGGCCTAAATCCTATAGCATAAAGGGGGTTATACTGTATATGCCTATAAACTGTTTTATTGCAGAGCAATGTGTTACAAGCTTCTCCAGCACTTAAGCGATAAAATAAGCAGCAGAAGACAAAGGATTTATTTTTATGACAGGCAAGTCAATAGACCTTATTAGCATCGTTATTCTAGTCCTAATTACCCCAGGGAGATGGCTAAGCCATTCATCCATATATAGAATACAGATGTGTCTGGTATATTTAAATCCAGTAAATTAGGTGATTACTGCTATCAGTCACCTGGGCAGCCCTCCTCCGCCGGTGGGTAGGGCCCCGACCCCCCTCTCAACAGCTAAGCACCAGAGAGAGAGAGCGGGAGTTGGGGAGAGAAGTGGCAATGGGGGATAGAGAAGGTGGGGAAAGTGGGGGTGGAGACAGAGAGGGTGGAAGAGGGGGAAAGAGAGGGAGGTGGGAGGGAGATAGGGAGTGTAGGGAGAGAGGGATAAAGGTACAGTATGCAGGGGTAGGCTGGTAAGAAAATTGTGAGCTGATCATTTTTTTGTACTTATCTTCAAGTCATTACTGGTCACTATTTAGCTGCTCTTCAGGGGGTGATGGCAATCTGACCACAATCAGGGTGGCAAGCAAAGGAGGATGAAAAATGGACATTAGGGACTTTACTGAACAGTTCAACAGCAATAGTAAACTAAAATAACTTCTTGCTTCCTTAATACAACTTCTCCCAACAAGGTGGCTCTAGGACCCAGAGAGCACGTGAGGAGCAAGTTTTGTACTAGGGCGGTATACCTTCTCTTGTTCCGTCCTTCTAATATCTGGTAGACTTCTGGCACTGACTAAAACCATGGAGCAAATGCTTGGCTGCTCCTAGCTTGGTTTTGTCTCCCTAGGTCCTAGTACTCCTACAGTATATGACAGTTACATACGTATAAAGTTAAATAAAATAAAACCTATGTAATAAACTTTTAACATAAGTCGCCACATTCTACTGGAGATAACATTTTTACATTTAGCTCGTACCTTTAGCGTCTGCGTCTGGCAACATCTCCTGGCATCCCTCCGACATCCTCCCGGCATCTCCCCCCTGCAACTGCAGTCAATGTGGCTGCTGGCGTCACATTGCCATGACAATGGGACGCTACGAGGCGTCAAGTTGCCATGACAATGGGATGCCTTATGATGCTGATGAGCCATGTGATGTCACATTGTCATGGCACCGCTGCGCCATTTGATGCCGTGCAGCCATATTGACAGCAGTTGCCGGGGGGAGATGCAAGGAGGATGCCAAGGACGCCGGAAGACGCTGATGAATGCCGCCACCCGGAGATTTACAAGATAAACCCATAGCCCGGAGATATGTGGCCAAACCCGTAGTCTCCGGGGTCAAACCCGGAGTGGTGGCAACCCTGGCTGTAAGGTTATTTGTGACTTACCATTAATCAGTGAATATGGTTCTTAGAGCAATATTCATAGTAAAATACCGTTTTATCTCCCTGTCTTGAAAGATGGCAGATTTATTATCTCTCCTTTTATTTGGCTTCTTTGTTTTCCATTGCAAACTCTGATAGTCTTATTATAATCTTTAGGATTTGGAGCTCCATTGTACCCAATTGTTGTTAATATCACATTAGAACCAAGAGTACATGTTTCTAGATGCACAAACATTATAGCATGGTGCGGTCTGGCTCTCACTCCACAGATCTAATGCACTATATCAACTGGAGAAACCTAACACCCACTGGCTTAATGATTTTAGACTTACATATTATCATGTGCCCTGATTTGTATGTGATCTGTAAATACAGCCTGTGTCCTCTTCAAATTGATCGCTGCTGTTACAAGATGCACAGCAATGACACGTTTCATCAATACTGCTCAGCAATCCATCACATGCTTTGCATAATTAAAGGAATTCTAAACAGCAGATTGCAAATGATATATGAAATATTTAATTTAACTTTTTCTATATGGGTTATGGTCATCTTAATGAATAGACATCTGATTGCATGCAGTGCTTCATAAAATTGTTTCTGCAAATTAAATTCCGGATTCCTTGAATACTGGCATCTCATTGTTAATGTGTAATTTATCAATACAATTGATGTTTTCAATTGATTTCCCAGTGGAATTCACCACTTACTGTATGTGTATCATGTACTTTGCATCTAGGGTTCGTAAGAAACCCAAAGGGTTTCATGCCATTTTCAAGTCATTTGAAAATGGTACCAAATGCAGAAGAATTTCCTGATCTCAGACGTGCTATTAGGCCGAGTCCATGGTGGGGGAGACCGCGCGGAGGCATCCGCATGGGGCGCGATCAGACTGCCTTAAGGCACACGCGGGCGGAGGCAGCGCGCGTTGCGCAAGAAATCATTTGAAACTGATTTCTTGGCACAACACACGGGTCACGTGAGCGGTTCGCCCAGTGAGGGCAAACCAGCTCCGTGACGCCCCTAGGAACGCCCTTAGGAACGTTCCCCGTGGCTCGTCGACCATGGCCAGGGAAAGCACCCACTTTCCCACAGCCTCCGCACGCCTCAGCGCGGGCGAAGGCACCATGGCCCGGGCCTTAGAGAAGGTTGGGGTTCCTTACAATGCATCTAATCTCAGACACACTATTAGAGAGGGTTGGGATTCCATACACTGCATCTGATCTCAGACGCGCTATTGGAGAGGGTTGGGGTTCCTCACACTGCATCTGATCTCAGATGCGCTATTAGAGAGGGTTGGGGTTCCTTACAATGCATCAGATCTCAGACACACTATTAGAGAGGGTTGGGGCCTCACACTGCATCTGATCTCAGATGCGCTATTAGAGAGGGTTGGGGTTCCTTACAATGCATCTGATCTCAGACACACTATTAGAGAGGGTTGGGGCCTCACACTGCATCTGATCTCAGATGCGCTATTAGAGAGGGTTGGGGTTCCTTACAATGCATTAAATCTCAGACGCTATTAGAGAAGGTTGGGATTCCGTACAATGCTTCTCAGACACACTATTAGAGAGGGGTGAAGTTCCACAGAATTTCACAATATAATTATAGGGTTCCTTAACCCTATGGTTAATGGTGCGTTTGTGTGGTCCTGTTATTTTTTGTCTAGCCTGCAATAAACCAGACCTTATTGCCATTTTGGAGTGCTCGCTTTTTTCCTTCCCTCCAGTCAAGTTTGAAGTTAGATTCTTCTGGCTGTGCTGCTCATCATCTGCAACTTTTGTCAAATTACCCCTCTTCACCCCTCCACACACAAACACACACTTTACCCCAAAGGATGGGAAGCAGGGTGTCCCCAGAGTTGCAATAAGATATTTTCAGCTCTGGAAAACCCCTGGTTCAAAAGATACTTACTGGTAAAGGTATTATTGCAGACCCCTCCAGGGGAAACAACATGGTGGTTTAAATCTCCTACATGACACGGCCAATAAAAAACTGCAACGTAAGGCCGCATGTATAGTGCCCGCGACGGGTGACGTCGCGGGCGTACTGGCATTTGATTGGTTCATGGGCTGTCACATGAGGCGACAGCCCTTGAAAAATCAAATATTACTAGCTACCAAAATTCGCGCTACCGCAGCGGCGGCAATGCATTTGTTTTTGGGCGGCGACGCCAAAAGATGGCAGTGGGTCTCCGAAATATAATTGACTCGAGCTACAAGGTTATGGTTTTATTTGCAAACCCAGTACCACATACTGAGAAGTTATTCTTCAGGGCTGCTCCTTTAAAAACTCCCTGTTAGTGGTTAAGATAGAGTTATTTTTATTATATCTCCAGTTCGCTGGAACATTGTGCAGACATGCACAGACCAGACTACAGATCTTCATTTTACATGCAGGCGCAAGGATATTTATTTTGCCTGGTTTTCCTTAATCTAATTTGATCATGCTGAGAAAGACCTTGTAAGAGAATCAATGTAAATATGGTTGGTTCTTGTAAACGAGTTTACTTTTGTTAACCAAAGTGAAATAATGTCAGTGATATGTATAATAAAGTTAAATGTACGCAAGTAGCAATTTTTTTTTCTGTAGATGCTAGTTCCAACAAATTGTTTTAGCACAAAAGAGATGAGGCTCCTTCTTCTATGTAGTCCAATGTGACATTGTTTTTATCTGAAAATCCCCACTGCAGCCAATGGGAATTTCCGGCCGAAAACAGTCTGCATAGGACTATATACAGTAGAACTACGCCCTAAGATTGTAAAAACTCTCCAAATCACTGGATTGCCAAAGAACCATTATAGGTTTAAAAAACGTATTTAATGATAAACATATCACAAGCAGTATTTCTCTTTGGGCCCTGGGCTGCCTCTAAGAGGATCAAAATCATTAGACAACATATAAAGCACTAGACAATGTAACCAGTCTAGTGATAAATTGATTGTTCTACCTTTGACAGAACAAATCAATAAGCAATGAGAATAAGGATAAATATTTTCCTAACAATTACTATTTTATAGCCTATATAAGTCAGTCAATCATGTCAGATTGAACTCCTCTAAAAACCGGAGGCAGCAATATTTATAGCTGGTCAGTCTTGGATTTGGAATGTTAACGGGTGAAGAATGAATTAGAATTCCCATTCAAAGCATTAGAATGGCAAGAGTTTCCTTACAAGAAGCTGATAAAGAGAAACATTAATCATTACTTGGAAAAACTGCTTGTGATTTACTACCAATGTCAGGCACTTCACAATGTGGAATCTCAACACTTTCAGGCCCTTTATCCCACATCTGCTGAAGCAGCGGTTTGGGCCGTTTTCAGATGACAATTACCATTGAAGTCTATGGAGATTTTCAGCCGAAAATGGCAATAATGTCACTTTGGGAAGTATAGAATTACCCCCATGTACATGAGATTTTCAGATTGAAATCCCTGTGTTTAGAACCGACAATGTATTGTTAGTTCCTGAGGCACAGGGAGATAAAGTGAACTGACCATGATAACAAGGAAATGACCAGAGGAGTAACTAGTGTTTTTTGCGCCCTGGGCAAATTCCCCTATCTTGCCCCCCCCCCCCCCCCCCAGCACAGCGCCACATGCGCAGACACTGACACACTCTAGCAGCCCACTCACAGACACACACTAGTCACACAGCAGCACACTGATATCCCCCTCACACAGACATCAAGGAGAGATGGGGCGGGCAGGGTCCTGTAACTCTCTGCTCCCACCCCCAGCCTCAGCCACCCCCAGTCTCTGCTCCCCCCTCACTGATCAGCACGGTGTTGATTAAGCTGTCAGCGCTGCAGCAGCCACCCCCACCCCCTCACTGACCAGTGGCCCCACCACCACCACACAGACAAGTGGCCCACCCCCCCTCACTGACCTGCACCCCCACCCCATCACTGGCCAGTGGCCCCACCATCCCATCACTAACCAGCGACCCATCACTTCCTCACTTCCCTGCGCCCCCACCACACCTTTACTGACCTGCGCCCCCACCACCCCTTCCTCACTGACCTGCGCCCTTACCACCCCCTCCTCACTGACCTGCGCCCTCACCACCCCTTCCTCACTGACCTGCGCCCTCACCACCCCCTCCTCACTGACCTGCGCCCTCACCACCCCCTCCTCACTGACCTGCGCCCTCACCACCCCCTCCTCACTGACCTGCGCCCTCACCACCCCCTCCTCACTGACCTGCGCCCTCACCACCCCCTCCTCACTGACCTGCGCCCCCACCACCTCTTCCTCAATGACCTGCGCCCACACCACCCCTTCCACACTGACCTGCGCCCTCACCACCCCCTCCTCACTGACCTGCGCCCTCACCACCCCCTCCTCACTGACCTGCGCCCTCACCACCCCCTCCTCACTGACCTGGGCCCTCACCACCTCCTCCTCACTGACCTGCGCCCCCACCACCCCTTCCTCAATGACCTGCGCCCCCACCACCCCTTCCTCAATGACCTGCGCCCTTACCACCCCCTCCTCACTGACCTGCGCCCTCACCACCCCCTCCTCACTGACCTGGGCCCTCACCACCCCCTCCTCACTGACCTGCGCCCTCACCACCTCCTCCTCACTGACCTGCGCCCCCACCACCCCTTCCTCAATGACCTGCGCCCCCACCACCCCTTCCTCAATGACCTGCGCCCTCACCACCCCCTTCTCACTGACCTGCGCCCCCACCACCCTTTCCTCAATCACCTGCGCCCCCACCACCCCTTCCTCACTGACCTGCGCCCTCACCACCCCCTCCTCACTGACCTGCGCCCTCACCACCCCCTCCTCACTGACCTGCGCCCTCACCACCCCCTCCTCACTGACCTGCGCCCTCACCACCCCCTCCTCACTGACCTGCGCCCCCACCACCCCCTCCTCACTGACCTGCGCCCTCACCACCTCCTCCTCACTGACCTGGGCTAGTAAAGCAGGATCGGGCAGGCGCAGGAACAGGTTAATCAATGTAGTGCCACAACACAGGCACCAGGGTGGGGGGGAGATTTCTGAGCCCCCCCCCGTCAGGCTGTGCCCGGGGCAGGTACCCCACTTTCACTCCTAGTTCCGCCTCTGAATATGACAAAGGTTTTTGGAACAATTTCACCATATTGAAAGGGATCTGACAATTGCCCTTTCCTTTTCCCGCCATAAATTACGCACATTCTGTACGAGTTGGATCTGAATCTATTTGCTCCCAGTTTTATGAAGGCAAAATACAGATACCACTTGCTCGGATGGACAAGTCCAACCAAAGAGAGCATCTATAAACACTACATGGAGAACAACATACAAACACTTGGAGCCTATATAATATTAAGAAGTAATTGTGTATAAATACAAACATACAGTTCCTATTCAATATGCTCTAAAAATGCTTCCCAGTGCGGCAGGAGTTTATTTCAATTCAAATGAAAGGGGACTAACATTTTCTCCAGAATAAATTGTTAAGACGAGGATTTGTTTCACGGTGACTATGTGGAGGCTCGGCTTTTCCAGGGTTCGTTTACACTTAGGTCCTTATTCATCTGCTACTATGTACTTTAGAAATCCCCATTGGGGCTTCAATGGGGCTTCAATGGGGCTTTCCGTTCGGCGCTATCTCACGTTGTAGAATAAGGTCCTTAGAGCTGCACAGTGGCGTTTCAGGTAGCCACATTGCATTCTGGGACAGCAAAGATGTACATGAATGTGGCTTCCTGCACAACACTGACACATTTATTTATTTATAAAATATTTTACCAGGAAGTAATACATTGAGAGTTACCTCTCGTTTTCAAGTATGTCCTGGGCACTGAAATGCGGGCACTGTGTTGTGTTTGGAAACAGCAAAGATGCGGTCCATGAAAATACACTAGAAATACGCTTTTTGTAATTTTATGTCCTCACCAACATTTATAAATTGATTGGCATTGTACATTTGTGGTTTGCCGCTTCCACTGGTTACTACAAGACTTAAGATCTCACACGATCTCACACTGTACTACAATATCATTTACAAAACTAACATTTATCAAGTGCCATAGCCCCTGTGCCCAGCCAGGGATTACAACCATTTTAGAACCATTACTATTATGTTATAGATTGGAATTAGGGCTAGACTTTCTAGGCAGTTGTTTTTTTTTGTTTTTTTCATTCAAACTGAGCCTTCTGAATAACAAAAGGCTGCCTGCTGTAATCCCAGGCCATGTCTGTGGTCATTCAGGACACTGACCCTTTTTGTTGTTCTGCTTAACTCTGGAATTCTTTTCTAGCAAACACTTCTGTATACACACTGGCATGAATTACTGGCTTCTAAACTGCACTGTTCAGAAAAAGCAATGACAAAGATGTCTTGCTTTTGGTTGCAAAAACTGGGAGTGGTAATTCCTGAACCTCTTACTTAGCCTGGGCTATCAGCAAGTACATCTTATTTAGCCTGTGCTATCAGAAAATGCATCTTACTTGTATATCGTAATTTATATAGTACCTAAATTGTACTCAGTGCTGCACAAAGACAATACAGTACAATGGAATTATAATACAATAGGAAAGAAACGACTGCCCCAGAGAGCTTACAATCTAAGTGGTTAGACTGTGCTATCAGCAAATCCTTCTGAGGTGAATAGAAACGGAAGTTATAATATTTAGTCAGTAAATAAAAATATCACTTGTGAGCACATTCACATGTCTCAGACATGTCTGAACCCCATCTTGTCATCATTATCTCCTAGCATAGTGTTTACACTGCAGCCAGGGATTCTGGGAAATGGCATGCAAATGAGCACACACTGTGACCTTTTACTTTAGTCACAATATTTAGTCACAAACGAAAGCCTCAACAGCTGCAACAATTCAACTTTAAATGACTGATGCGATTTATTAATAGAATGCAAAATGTTTCTACACAAAAAAACACGCCAATAAAACAAAAACTGGTAGCAATTCTGGATACACATCATTTAATCTACACCACAATCAATACAATTTAAATTATTGCCTGTAAAAATGTCTCTACCTGGGGTAGTAATCAGTAGCCAGCTGAGTCGCCATTATGTTTTTGTGCATAGCAGCAACTGGATGAAAATGCATTAGAACCAAGATTACCAACCCCCACCGGAGGTATGTGAGAGTGAAAAGGTAGCATGTTTGTAAATCTAATTCACCCTCCCTCATATCAGAGTATGGATAGAGACAAGACAAATGCCTACAGTACATACCACAGTCTGCTGCATTTCTAACTAATGAACCAACTAAGCACTGGTTTTGCTGAAGGAACACAAAATCACTCAAATCTGCTTCTAGATTATCTCCTAGATAAAAACTGCAGCAGCTCGAAAACAGAAACCAATGAGTGTATAAAAGCACTTCTGACATTAAGAAATCCAGTGAATATGTCTGTTCTACAACTTTGCTACCTAGTCAGGTTGTGCTCGCAAATAACTTTTCAACTCTATGTACTAGGTTGTGCTAATTCCATTGTCGGGATGCAAGATGGTGGAAACCCTGCATTCCCAGACTGATTAACTTCATTGATCTTTTACAGTGAAAATGGAAATTTTTGCAAGAACTGATAAAAAAAAATAAGCATGTCATTAGCATTGCTAATTTGGGGTAAGTGATTTCCAGTAGTTACAGTGGCTAATGTTGTAAGCTAAAAGGAGACTCTCCCAAAACATGAGCACAGAAGCGTCCCAGCTGACCCCTCAGGATTCCACTCATTGGAGAGATACCCGCCACAGAATATAACATTGACTTATACCACAAAATGCACAGTCTCAAAAGAATTATCCCAGCTGCAAAACTCACAGCAAGTAGTCACTGTAGTGTACCGGTCTGCACTTCTTTTAACCCACGATAAACTATCTATCTCTTAAAAGTTCAACTAAACCAAAATGTCAAATGCTTGTTATTCCAATGACTTAGATCTGACGCAAGTGGTTAATCGGAGGGGTTTATGCCAAGTCAAGCTGGGAGGGCATTCAGAAATGGCGAATATAGACATAGAATTTGATACGTCCCATTATAATGTGTGCGCCAGGTACTTCCTCATTAACTCCTCCTATCACCAACCCTGAAATCCAAAACAGAAGTAAACTGGGCAAAACAGTTGAAAACATCACTTGGTACTTAGATTGTACACTCTACTCTGGGCAGGGATTCGTTTTCTCATTGTGTTTTTATGTTGGATGCACTTGTTGTATTACACTCCCTGTAGTGTAATGTCTATTTGGTAAACAGCTGTGAACAAAGTCAGCATTATAAGTTAACATGTAACAGAGGTTTAAAATACAATAGAAACTTGTACATTTTCTTTCAAAATAGGCCTTGGTGCCCATTGATACACAGCTTCCTTTGCATTTCCACTCTCCTTATTCGATTATGAAATGTTCTAAGCAAGAATCTTCATAAACGTGCAACAAGTGTGAGACCAAACAAAAAGCCACATTGGACAACTATATGTGTTAGACACGTCATCAGACAGTGCTACACAAAAAAACTGTGTGTCTTATCTGTCGGTTTCCACACCATACTATATTTCCAGTGAGCACCAGGGCGGGTTGTAACACCACACTGTGTTTTTTTTTTTTGTAGTGTACTGACAGTCAGCATACAGAACAACCATCAGGGTGTGAAAAGGCAAAGCAAGCAAGCACAGAACAATGCAAACATGAGGTGAACAGGGGGGGGGGGAGAGCAGATCTCAAACTAATCATCAAACTAAAAAAAACTGCTTGGTCTACTGCTGCTGATACACCGATTGCCGATTATTCAAGCACTGAAGCGGTTAAAAAGGGCAGTGCTTTATTATTCGTCGGTTTAATCATTTACATTGAAAGATCAAACATCATGTCAAGGTTGCAAAGTCCATCAAAGAAGCAGAGTGCTAAGGCAGGTCTTATAACACATAACCTCTGATCTAACTTCTTCAGATATTCCCATGATTGCCAGCTGCAAGTTCTAATAAAGCGCTTTCAAATAAATAAATTAAAAAAAAACACACACACACACACACACACACACACACACACACACACACACACACACACACACACACACATTGAATATATATACACATACACACAATTCTATTCCACTTAAAGATTGCTTTCTTATTAGAACACCGCATATATAAACCTACAATTATAAGGTGTTCTAGGATGTATTACAAGTAATATATTAAATTATAACGAAAAAAGTGTCAGTTCCAGTAAATGGCAGAACACTAGTTCTTTGTGCTAAATCATTGCACCGTGTACAGTACACACTGTATACCTGATCTCGGGTCATGTTAACTCTTTGGGTGCTGAAGAGGACAGCAGCGAACCTGTTACACCATCGCATGCAAAAACACTGCCCAAAGTTGGTATTAAAACGTTGCAAAAACACAAAAAGATAAACCAAACACATATAGATACAGATCTATGATCAGATAACCTTTTCTTCATGCACCCCCCGTTTCATCGATCTCCAATCCACGCCTGATGATAATAAAATGACCAGAGAGAGTAGGGAATAAGAGCATAGGTGCAGGGACTTACAGCTGCTTCTCTACGGGTTGCAGCTGCCGGTGCATGGCCAGGGAAAAACCGAACAAGGTCCCAGGGTCTCCGACTTTCGTGATCACATTTTTGGTGTCCAGGTTAAAAGCAGCGATCAAGGTGCAAGAGGAAAGGGTACAGCACAGCAGGTAGATCAGAGCCATCTTTCCACCGGCCGCCATATGTGCAGAATAGACACTCCCAGAGGGTGGCAAAAAAAATAAAAAAAATCCTTTGGTGTTTCTCACGATCTCCTTTCTTCTTCTTCTTCTTCTTGCTCACTTTTTATTACTGCCCCCCCCTTCCTTTGCCCTTTCCCCTGTCCCACTCTTGTATGCTGGAGCTGAATGGCACCGTTGTTCTCCAGAGAGTTCAGGGTTTTTATATCAAGTGCTGAGCTAAGCAGAGCTCCGCCCTACTGCCCAAGTCTTGTCTGAAGCCTGGGGGCTCAATTCTTTTCTCCAGGGCTTCCCTGCCCAACCCACTTCTTTTTTTTTTTTTTTTTTTGCTTCCCCTCCTTGCTGTAAGTAAGTCTCTGCCCAGCTTCCGGGCTTTAGGAGCAGGTGCCTTTGCATAGCCACACTGCAAACTGATATAACTCAAGTCTACACAGTAACACAGGGAGGGGCTCATACAATGCACTGTGAGAGCCAACAGATCTGGGCTGACATCCAAACTCTGTTACCTTAGGCAAGTCATTTCCATGTGCCTCAGGTAGCACAAAATCAGGCAGTGGTTGCTGTAATACAGTTTGAGGGTTGCTTATCCAAGTGACTGGAATGCAAAAAAGGGGCAACACTGGAAAAATAAAGGGTGAGATTTGCCATAGGAAATGTGCTTGTTTTTGGATATGCATGGTGCTGTTTTTGTCCCATTACTTTTTGCAGCCAAGAGACGTTGATAACACATTTTGATTTTAATTAACGTTTATAATTAATAACACACACTTCCCTGGTCATTATTCTTATTGCTACATTTACAGGGGAAAAAATGTTTATGCCATGACAACTGATATAATTGATCTATCAGCAAAAGGAAGTACATGTTAGATATTGTTATACAAGAAATGTGCCCGTAATTTAAGTATATTCTCCTTTAGAACAATCACTTAATATTCTGTGCCAGCATTTTTTAGTTTAGGGCATATTCCATTGATTTGATGCTGTCACATGGGTAGATCCTCAGATGTAATTGTCTTGCATATTAAACTACTCCATCACTGGAATGCAGTTTTTACTTTCTCATTATTATTCCTGTTTACATCCAATATTCTATTCGGAACCAGTGCTTTACATAGTCTGTATAATGGATGTGAGGCATAGATGTGTATTGTTATTGGTGAGATTCATTTTTAATAGGAGTGCCCCAGAATATTATGGGTATTTGGGATTGTTTGTGTTAGATATTCGACCAGGAAATGGTACACGTAGATGCTGTGAGGGCACCGGGAGACGGCGTGATCTGCATAGGATCACAGGGAGTGGAAGTGACTCACTCAGGAATTAAACGTACAATTGTATCTATTCTGCAGCAAGAACCAACTCCCCAACTGCAAAAGAGCATGACTCCGCTACAACATCTCAATTTAACAAATTGTATTTTTCAATCACCAAAACCAAAGTTTTGGTGCTTTCAAGTAAAAGTATAAAAAAAATACATCAAAGATGGACAGTACTTGAAAATGAGCATTCCTTTAAAATCATCTTAAATGTATTATTGCGTTGAAAAATAGTTATATAAAAAAGAAAATCAGGTACAAACAAGATTGGAAGGCAGTACAATTTTAAAACAGAAGAATTGCTGGTGACCCAAGCACCAGATATAAAACTGGCATTAGTTTAAATTTTGTATATTGAAGATACCAAAAAAGAGCAGCGTCCCACTCAAATATTCTAGAACTTCATATACAAAACATCTAAATATACCTGATTGCAATCAGTTCTTGTATGAAAAATACAAATAGTGTATGTGCAGTATAACCATATACATAAAAGTACATAAACCTATGCACATAGAAAAAGAGACCATAGAAAAAAGTGAGAATTCAAATAGTAAAACGTTCTAATGTCAAATATGTTCACGGAAGAGTACGATAAAGTGCATATGTAGCAGGTACTGTCATGGGTTGCATACTCTCCCGTATGTATATACATGTTCTTAATTACATTAGTGGCCCACGCTACTGGTTCTAACGACTTGGATAAAAGATTACAAAAAAAAAGTCTAGAGGTAAGTTCCAGAAGGGCTCATTACTTGCTGCTCCGCCTCTTTCAGCAACAAAGGTGCTCAGATTAGGGTGCTCAAGGCTGGAAAACGGACCCACAGTGTATGGGTGCTTGCAGCGTCTCTGACCCGACGTGCTTTTCGCACCTGCATTTTCAGGTGTATATAAAAGTTTTGTATATTGAAATTCTAGTATACTTGAGTGGGACACTGCTCTTTCTGAGTATCTTCAATATACAAGAATCTATACTAATGCTAGTTATATAAGGTGATTATGGGTTGCTTGGGTGAGCAGCAATCCTTCTGTTTTTAAATTGTGTGGTCTTTTAGATGAATTTAAAGGAGTGCTCATTTTCAAGTGCTATTCGTCTTTGATGTAACGTCAACATCCCAACTATTTTGTTAAACCATTTCTCCTCCTCCATTAATGGTACTCTTTTATTCCCCCAATTCTTGTGTTAAGCAGAAAGCACCATATATACATGTTTTAGATCAAACATCATTGTATAGCCACAAAAAATATCCATAGCAAGTGAATAGCAAATTTCATGTGATGTTCTGGGATCTGGAAGCAGTATTCAAAAACAAAAACGTTGAGGTTGATTAGTACATTAAAAGAGCAATCTAATATAGCAACACAACAGTGTAAGCCTAGGTCATCACATTTAGATCTACAAACATAACAGCATAATACCATGGAACATAGCATGTAAAATACACACGGTCTGTGGTGGGGGTTAGGTACAGTATACTGATAAGTCAAACTGAGGGAAAGGCAACAGCAGTTCCTATATTGGCCTGATGACAATGTACAATGACAAAAGGCACAAGACACTGAGGGATAGTTATACATTTATAATTTATGTACAGAATAGAGACACAATCCACTTAGTCACGCCTACTTATTAATGTGAGCATTCAAATACCTCAAAACACTGACTGGACCATGCGAGTGTCTTATGTCTTTCTCCAGTAGTAACCTTTGTTCGTTTCCCCTCATTATACATCTTTGGGATGTACCGTATTTTGTACAAATCCTACTCTGGCAGCTACCGTCTCTCTAGATAATCGCTTGGTATTACTCACACATCCTGTAAAAAATGATTCTCACCACAGCTAGATGTTGCAGATTATATATATATACATACACACACACACACACACACACACACACACACACACACACACACACACACACACACACACACACACACACACACACACACACACACACACACACACACTATTGTATAAATGTAAAGGTTTTTACTAGGATGTGTGATTGTCTTTTGTAACCCATTACATTGTTTTAAATGGTTATAGACTATGGAATGTAAAACCTTTCATGTCCTCCTCCAAGTCACATTCTTTGGTACCGCCTGAGATCCTCTGGAAAGTTGGAAACTTACAGCAGAGATTACATTCAATTGTTGCCAGTTTTAGTGACAGTCACTTATAAATCAGTGGTCTTCTACCTCTTACAAAGTTGCTGATTATGCAGCTGATTATGCAGAAAAGGTCATTGCATAGATCAGGTCAACTGTGTCTTGGGAGAAGAATAAATGCTATCAAGAGACATATTGTGGCAAATCTTTGTAAGTAAACTGCTTTCAATGCGGATATTTGTGCTGTCTTAGTGGAGTCCTATTACACTTGCTTAAAACAAAGTTTACTTTTCCTAAACACCTTCCTGGTTGCTGCTAGTTACAGGAATGCAAAAAGTGAATGACCCTCGTGATATAATGTTGAAAGGGGAAAGTTTGGCAGTAATTCATGTGTTTAGCTTGAAGTCTTAACCACTTCACTGCTTCAATTAGCTAGTGCTTGAAAGTGCAAGATATTGTGTACCCTTACGGAGAGCTGAATGTCATCATTCTTTGTTTCGCACATTGATTTTTTATTTTTTTTAATGTAAAAAATGGATAAGGAGCGGGAATGACCAAATGGCAGAAACAACGATTCTGAGGTTTCTACACACTTCTTAACTTTCACTTAAACCCCCCCCCCCCCCCCCCCCCGAAAAACTCTGCTGGGAATTTATATTCATAAAATGCTGAACTTGGTCTTTTAATCTCTCTTGGAATCTAGTCAAGTACCATGTTTCCCCAACGATAGTTATTTCTTCTTGCGATATGTCGGGCCCACTGACATTTTAATTTCTTCACCCTGGTGATGATGTCACAGACAATTGTTTGGTTGCTAAGCCATGCATCATTTTTCCTCTCTCTTTGGTTAATACCCATCATACATATCTCCATATTTCTTACACACACACACACACACACACACACACACACACACACACACACACACACACACACACACACACACACACACACACACACACACACACACACACACACACACACACACACACACACACACACACATTATCTGGACGTTAATAGGACACATTGACTGAAGCTAAGCAGTGTGGATTTGGGCAGTTTATTGAGGTTTTAGACATCTGGAAGTGCGTTCATTTTATGAAATGCAAGCTCCTGTTTCTTTATTACAAATGAATCACGAAGGAAGGTACAGTGCAAAAAGTGAGTACAGGAGGCAGGTAGCCAAACATGCAGAGGAATGGCACTCGTCAGAGCACTGGCAGCCATTTTTATTTTCCTATGGGCTTGGGGAAATTACAGCAAAATTGTGCCCGAACCAGTGTATTGCTTGTATTAAGAAATCATTCATTCCCTCTGTGATCACTTTATCCCCTTCAAGTTACATTTAACTAAAAATCACAGAAAAAACTCAAGTAGGGGGTTTGCTTCTGTAACCCCTTCTTGCCTGTCCCAAAGGAGTGTTAGGTTGAGGTGGTGTGAATAGGTGCAGGTGCTTACCTTTTCTCATGGCGTTGGCATCCATGCAGGCTGGTGTTGTAAGCAGTAGTTTTAATAAAGGAACTTTATTAAGACAAACAAGTTTTCTTTATTTAGTGGGGTCCCACATTCTTCACCCATGGGTGCTCAGGTAGCATCCCAGGGAGGCACATGGCTTGTCTCCTTACTCATACTTTTAGTGGATAAACGGCAATCCCTTGCTGGTGATCTGAGGCTTTCCATGTGCCAGGGCTCTATGCAGGGGGGCACTTTCTATCAAGAATCCCATCTTCCTATCATCCTGTCCATATCCCTGCTTCTCCCTACTCTGGCTTGCCAGTGTGCTGTTTTGGTCTTGTCTGTAGTCAAGTCCCCTGTGTGACACTCTGGGGCACTTCTCGTGGAAACCCCTGCCTTGGGTTTTACGCACATCCTCTTTAGGAAAGGTAGGATGCTCCTGACCCTCCATGATAATTGGCCCTTGTTAAGTAAGTAACACTTTTCCCTAACTGAAAAATAATAATAAAGGTGACCATGCTCACTACATATAGTTAGTTACACATTAGAGACATAAAGACAGACTGCATACAGTGAGGCATCTGTCCTCTCGGAACCTAAGTGCCTTGAATCTTCTGCAGCTCTATATATACACCCTTCTGTGAGATCACTATCTCCCTGGATACAGGGGGAGGGGTTTGGGTGTTGCTTAGTCCTTCTGACAGGTGGCAGGCTAAACATCTTCTAGAATGTGGGCGTAGCTAAGCGTCTGCAACATATATGGGAAAGAACAGGTACTTTGCAACAACGCAGGCCGTTAACCCTTTAGAGCCCTTAACCCCTTAAGGGCACATAGTAATCCCAGAGGGGGGTTACACTGCTGTAAATGTTAAAATTAAAAAAAAAGACTAAAATATCCTTGCTTTTAGCTTTAAAACAAGTTTGTAGTTCTTACATGAACTTGTAGCATGGCAACTAGGTTTACCAGATGGCTTCTCCAAAAATACTGGACACAATGGTGAAAGGTGCGAGAGACACACACCTCTGTCTCCGCTCCATGTTGTTTCCTCCTCCCCTTAATTCCACCCTAAGGCTAGTGACACCTCCTCCTGATTGGCTGCATTACCCAGCAGCAGCCAATCAGGAAGGAGGAAGCTGCCCAATCCCTAGCAACAGTCCTGCTCTCTCCCTGCTCGGGGAAATCCTTCGTCCCCCCAAACAGGTCAGCTCACTAGGTCCAATATTACTTCTAATTTTTTAACTTTTTAAAAGTTTCCAAATACTGGGCAGTCCGGTTCAATACTGTACACCTGGCAACCCTATAAAATGGCAACAGTTTATCTAATATTCCCCCCGAAAGGTTCTGGTCTATGTTTACATTTAGCTGGCCAGTTATACGTTCTTCTCCTTTTACTAATCCCGCTAATCCTTATGATGCTGCACACATTTGGCGGGCATTGCTCTTAAACAATTAAAAACTTTGAATGTAAAAGGATAAAGTGGGTGTTAGATTATGGTAAAAAAAACAACAGATTTATAAACCAAAAATGATAGAAACATTAGTGACATAAAAGAAAAATGACATGCCTCTTGGTTATTTTAGCTAATTCTGGCTTTTTACGGTTCTTTTACAATCTGTAGTAGAATTATCTGTACTATATTTAGAACCAAAAGATTAATTGGTTAATAGTTGCTATGCAATGATCAGTGATGCATACATGTAATTAACATGCTCCTGCTCAATGTATACATTTCTTTGCACAGTGATGTGTAACAGCAATGGACTAGTCGGATAATATTCCCTTTGGAAGAGTTTATTGTCTACACTTCAGTAATTTTAAATACATGATAGAATTTATGCTTGGACATAATTGGCCTAGTGACCAGGCTATAGGACAAGTAAGATTTCTTTCTTTCATGGGCTCAATCACTAAAATACCTATGTTAAAATGAGTCTGCTCTCAAATGACAAAGTTACTGCTGTGTCTCAAATGCATTTTATCTTTCAAAGCAATATTATAGCAAATAAAAAAATCACTTGTAAACACGTTCACGTCTCAGACAGGTCTGCAACCCTGATTTTCACCATTATCTCTTAGCATACATTGCTTTAACTGTAGCCAGTGATTCTGGGAAATGACATGAGCACACAGTGTCAACTTTTTCTTCATGTCCATTTTAACACGGGCCCCTATAAGCATATGCCTGCTGTATTACACAGCTTTTCAGCACAGCCAGTAAAACCTACTCACAGACAGCTTTTTTTCTTTGAAGCCCAGGCACTGAGTGTGTCTCACTAAAAAGAAAACGTACTCATGGTCCACAATGTGGTATCAGATGCGCTCCACTTGGTGACTGTCTTTTCCGCAGATCAGGCCAGTCCATTAACTTTATCAGTCTCTCTTCAACTAGAAGGTCATGAAGAGCCCCAACGTTACACTTGACGTCTTCCTCCGAAGATTCCGACGTCCTTCCTGCTCCCTCCTCGGCCGGAAGGCTAGACAGAAGGGTCCATGTCCAGAGGGTGTCCAGCCCGCAGGCTTATTAAACCGAACATGGTATTTTCATGAAGAAGGGGTGACCACAGACCAGCACACAATCTTTCTCTCTCCACGGAAAGGTAGGTGACTGATTAACAACACCAAACAAACTCATGGTGCGAGTGCTTCGGTGCGCTGTGGGATGCAGTGCAGAATTAGGATGTCAAATACTGTATATGGTTACAAATACATGACTACATTAAATGAGCAGGGTTATACATTGTACATGCGTATTGATTCTCTCTAATGTCAGTTAAATATTAAATCCCGTTGTTTTAGGAGTTAAATTGTTTCGTTTTTTCAATTTGTAAAGAATCCTAATCTGCTATCTGCCGATAAATAATTTTTTGTTTCTTGACACCTTAGTGGGCATTTAAAACGGTTTAGTTAGGGTAAATCTTGTTTTTTGTACAATACATAGCGGTTTTAATCTTTAATTGACTTATTGATGCAACCCTCTGATTTAGCTAAACAATCCAGAAGATATTGAGTGTAGATACTTAAACTGTGAGAAGCTTTTACCCAAGGACTTTCTCCTATGGTGTGGCTAAAGTAGCAGTAAAACAGAGAATTGGACGGAAGCCAGCTGTAGCATTATTATTCCACCAGCTTCAGCAAACAGAGTGATACTGTGGGAGAGGAATGGGAGATGTAGGGTGATCCAATGTCATGTCCCCAGAATGCACTCCCATTAACTTTGCATGCCACTCTATTGGGAGTCATACAAAGGACTGTGGGATTTAACAATGGTAGTGGGTTGAAAGAAATTGGATCCTTGCAGAGTCACCTCCTGAATATGCCGAGTAGTTATTTGTAGAATTTTTACACAAGTTCATAAAACAGGCGAATGTTGATTTTGTGAAATCGGTTAACATTTGCAAATATTCACCTGGACTGTAGAGAGAGAACATTTGTTGTTGTTTTTTTGCAAATTGCACCATTTGGCAAAATATGTACATTTGTATTGCCAACATTCTCAAAAATGTTCCTGGACTCTTGAGAAGAAGATCATATTTTCCAAATGTCAGACACATTTACATATTTCTAATGTTGGACTCAACATTGAGTCAGCTGGACCAAGTATGATCCTCTTACTTAGTAAAAATTACCTTGCGGACACAATGACTTTCATGTCATGACCCGGAGTTGAAAGTCAGCTTGAATTTAGCTTGGGTAGACACTGGAGACGTGGAGATGCATCATAAATTGTGATATATTTAATGGACCAACAAGTGACTCTTTTGATAAAATACGTTTTTGAAAATGATTATCACACCTGAAGACGATTATAAGATTCGGAGTTCTGTATACATTACTGCATTATTGCAAAACTTGCTTGTTAATTCAAGAATTCATTGTTCATTAATGGGCACAGTGGCAGATTTTCTATTAGGCCTAATAGGCGCGGGCCTAGGGAGGCATAATTTGGGGGCAGCATGTGCAATCGGTACTTGCTAGACGCTTGTGGGCATGCGCCATTAGCGCTTGCTGGCTGCACAGGCACGATCAGCGCTTTTTAAAGATTCTCACTGGCAGTCAAATTTAATTTGGTTCCCATTAGACGTCACATCACTTTACACCATTATAGCACATGAACATGGCCTCACTGCCACATGGCATTATTTAGAGACTCACCTGCACAGATTATATTTATTTTGGATAGTATGTGCTTTTTATTCACACATAATTATTTCTTATGTGATGGTGCTTTCTATCTCCAGACACTTGCTTTGCCCCATCGTACGCCAACCTTTTCATGGGTTGGTTTGAGATGTCCCACCTGTTTGGAGATAGAAATCCGTTTCCTCTCTATATAATGTTCTATGTTCTACCGACGGTACATTGACGATCTGTAATGGAATGGCCCTATTGGGTGGCTACAGGATTTTTAAATACAGTATTTCTCAATGAGAACCCTTATCATTTATAATTCTTATCAATATCATACTCACCATATTCAATTTCTTGACCTGTATCTTTATATAGATCTGGACAAAATGGTTCAGTCAGATATATAGAAAAGAGAATTCAAGAAACTCTCTGTTACACGCTAGAAGCTGTCATTCACAAACTCTGTTCAGAGGGATCCCAAGGGACAATTTCTGTGCCTTAGACTCAATTGTTCTACCTTAGAGGACTTTTACAAGAGCTCTGCGGATCTCTCAGCACTTTTTGGACAGAGGTTATGACAGACATATACTATAAAGTAAACGCATCAAGTGCCAAGCGCACTCAGCGGCAGCGCGGACGCTGCCTAACAAGTATGCATTATAGAAAAAATAGACAACATCTTATCGCATCAGATCCGTCTTCATAGAAGGAATAGAAAGGAAAATATCAAGTAAAAAGATTCTTCTAGAATTGATGATTCACGATTATACACATTATAGCCAACAGGCAAGAGTGATCACATCTATTGTCAAGAAACAATGGAACATATTATCCCTAGACCCTTTAATGAAGGAGATTATGTACATTTCAGAAATTCTTATTTACTAAATCACAGACACTAGGCAGCATTATTTCACCTAGTATGTATAGAAATCCGGAGAGCTAAATGTGTAAAGGTTTTTTTTGTTTCCTAAACTATTGGGATCACATAAATGTGGCCGATGCAAAATGTGTTCCTATTTAAAGAAAACGTGTACCTTTGAGAATAAGGACAAGACTAGAGTTTACAAGATGAACTAATTTATTACATGCAACACTGATTTCGTTATAGACCTCTTACAATGTGGTTGAAAAAAACAATACATAGGACTAATAATGAGACCATTAAAGGTCTGTATTCTTGAACATATGAGACTCGTCAGTAAAAGAGATCAGATGCACCTGGTATCTAATCATTTTTTGGAGTACCCGCTAGGTACCTATAATCATTTTGTATTTATGTATAAAATGTTTTACTAGGAAGTAATGCATTGAGAGTTGCCTCTCATTTTCAAGTATGTCCTGGGCACAGAGTTATAACAATACATGGTTACATTTAAAGAAGAGATGTTATACAGTCAATTCACAGACATTTCATGGACACATAGAGTTGGAAAATTAGGTGCAGGGGATAAAAGGGTTGGAGAGTTTCAGATTGAAATACAACAATTTTAACACCAACAAACATCAGCGAACAGCAGCAAACGGCTCACACTCTTTGGCTGTCTTTCGGCTGTGCACCTTTGGGGCGACACAGATGTAGACTGAAGGGGTTCAGGATGAATGCAGCTGTGATTTCAGAGTTCTTTTATCATACAGGGCATTAGCATACCTCTCTTTGTATAGCTGTTGGTGATGGTTTTATAGTTTGTAAAAGTGGGGTTTATTATGTATATTATAGTTTAATTTCATTGCCGGTTAGGATACATTTTAATGTACCAATATGAGCGTTAGTGATAGATTACATTATAATATGCAGAGCATTAGCAATGTCGAAGAGACAGTGATACCTCTTTTGTAATAGTTATGGCAAGTATTGAAATAATATAACTTTTAAAAACAAAAAACAACATGTATTATTATTTTGTTAAGAGTAGGATCTTTGAAACGATTCCATAATCCCTATCTTTATTCAATGCATCATTTTCTTATTTATTATATTATTTTCCTGATCTTAGAAATGAAAAACAGCTTATAAGCCTCTTGGATGTTTTCATTACAGCCAAATCGCACATTCAGCTGAGTATTTCAAATCTGTACCATTTGTCACTGTACTCCTTGAAATATCTAAGTCATTCATACCACACATTTCAGTGACTGCATACGAATGCAACATGGTCAGATGCAACTATAAATGCAAGAGGAAGAAAACAATGCAGTACAGTCTAGTTCTTTTATAAAATACCAGAGAGATTACCGAAATAAAACTGTACGTTCATAAATGTAGTAAAACCACAAATCATACCTATAATACTTCTATTACAAATGGCATCCAGTTTTTATTTAAATAACCTATTTTGTTATTAAGTGATATTATCCACCCACACCTATGTAACTCTATACATGGCTGCATGTAAAAACCCATATATAAGTTAGAGCACATCTATAAATAACTCTCATCTTGGTCCTTTAAGATGTTACCTGTTAAAAGAAAATAGTTTTCTCTAGTACCTCTATACTTATACTAATGGATGGACAATTAAGAGCACAACTAGACTTCAATGCCTGTTTTGTTAGATATACAAAAGTATTCTAAAAATAAATCCAAAAGGAAATATGTCTCATATGTTATCTTGCATTAAACAGGCAATGGATGGAAGGGATGGAAGCATAATGATGCCCCTTTATACTGTAAAGCATTAGTAAGAACACACCTTGAATATGGAGTACAGTTTTGGGCACCAGTCCATAAAAAGACATTATGGAACTTGAAAAAGTGCAGAGAAGATTTAATAAATGAATACATTTAATAAATCAAATTAATAAAGGGGATGGAAAATCTGACTTATGAGGAGAGGCTAGCTAAATTAGATTTGTTTACATTAGAAAAAAGGCATGTAAGAGGGTATATTAACTATATATAAAATATATTCGGGAACGATAGAAGGAGCTTTCAAAAGAACTATTCATCCCAAGGTCAGTACAAATGACACGGGGTCATCCCTTAAGGTTGGAGGAAAGGAGATTTCACCAGCAACAAAGGAAAGGGTTCTTTACAGTAAGGGCAGTTAAAATGTGGAATTCATTACCCATGGAGACTGTGATGGCAGATACAATAGATATCTTCAAAAAGGTTGGACATCTTTTTAGAAAGGAAAGGTATACAGGGAAATACTAAATAAGTAAACATATGAAGGATGTTGATCCAGGGAGTAATCTGATTGCCATTATTTGGAGTCTGGAAGGAATTGATTTTTCCCCTTATGAGTGTAGCGCTTGCGCTCACCACGAACAAGGCGGGACCCCGGTACTGAAGTGGGAAAGTATATACTGCGCCACCCACAGCAACGGAGGCACGTCTGGAGAGTGGATAGTCAAGGTCGCCGGGTCGGGATTGGAGAAGATAGATTAGTCTTGATACTTGCCGGGCTCGGAGGTCGGAGCCAGGACAGACACGGGTCGCGAGCGGGGGGCGGAGCCGAGCTCCGTGGAATATTGAAAGTTCTCTGTGGGCGCGCATGCTCTATAAGAAGCACGGAAGTTTGTAGAGCAGCAGGGAAGGAGGGGACACGCCGCGGGGGACGTGTTCCCCAATTCATTACAATTAGACATCATGGGATGATGTTTCACTGGGGTTTTGTTTGCCTTCCTCTGGATCAAAATACTGTAAATACAAATATAGTATTAGTATCTGTTGTCTAAATGTAGCATAGGTCGAATTTGATGGACATATATCTTTTTTCAACCTCATCTACTGTATGTAACTATGTACAGTATGTATGTATAGTAACTAGATTGGTCATCACTTGAGTCTAGGCGCAAAGTTCACCTTCAAATACTTTCTGGGCAAGCTACCAGTCTATCTGAACAAGCTCCCCACCCCTACCACATGCGGCACTTATCATCTGAGATCTGACTCCAAAAGACTGTCAATGGTCCCAAGGTTCAGCAAAGAATACGGCCGCTCCTCCTCCTCTTACCGTGCACCCCAAAACTGGAACATCCACCACCAGTTTAAGTTCTTTCAAAACTAAGGCTGTCTCACATTTTAATGTCGTTTAAATCTCTTGTGTTACATGGGCCAATAGGAAGCCACAATGTAATCCGTTGCAGCTTCCCATTGGCCCACATGACGCGGACATTTAAACTACCAGGAAGGAACTGGAGGCAGCTTTCTGGGTAAATATCTCAGGCACCACGGGTCTGTGGAGCTGAAATAAACGCGGTTCAGCTACATGGACCCCCTGCTTCCCACATATTTAAAAGAAAGTGAGGTTAAGGGGAACTGCCCTTTTTAACTGTTTCTTAATTCAAATGATTTCCACATCCAATTACAAAAACAAACATAAAACACAGAGCAGCACAATTAAAAACAACTCAATAGAATATGTAATAAGTGATGCATTAGTGAATGGCTAGTTAGTGACTCATATCTCAAAAAGAAGAGTCCTAAAGTTGCAGTGGTCGGGAATGAATTATTAAGAACTTAAAAATGTCAAAATAGAGACTATTTATAATAATCGCTGTAAATATTATACCAAGTATGTAAAACATGAATAGAAACAAGACAAGGACTGCCCACAAAAATTCAATGAAATACTCAATAGAGGAAAAAAGCTATAAAAATGACGAGGTGCTGAAACATACAGACTGGTTGTGTCTAAACCACTCAAAACTATATAGAAAAGAGCAAACGTTTGTAGCACACAAAGGAGTCAGCACAGGTATTGATGAAAAAAGTATTTACTTATTTACTGAAACAGTGGCCACAAAATAACAATAAAATTTCAGGGCATCAGCCCTCTCGTCAGATCACCGCTCAGGTTACAAAGTTATTCTTCCTTTTTGTCCACTAGGTTTCAGTAAATATGTAAATACTTTTTCAGCAATACCTGTGCTGACTCCTTCGGGTGCTACATACATTTGCTCTTTTCTATGTACGACATTAAGGCATTTTGTAAACAGTTCCCAGCACTAGTAGTCGTGTTGGTAGAGAAATGTAGATTGTGCTACATTTTTAGGGGACTCCAATGACAGTCCCTTAGTTACAATGAATGGCAAACTACAACAGATCTGCATTTTGTAAAGAAAAATCTATATTTGAGGACCTTGTAAATGGTACAGCACTTTAAAGATAGGAACCGTGGGATGAAACGAGTCATTGAGAAACCGTCTGATCATTTTAAGGCATATAACTTAATGGATTCCCAAGAAAAGCAACTACTAACTGCTGCATACAGAGGGAAGACAGGGAATGCCTGGCATCCTGTCTGGGTGGAAATTCAGCTGGCATGTTTATAAAAAGCTAACATCTTCCATAAAACTTGTGGGATCCATGTAACACCGAGGTTTATATAAAGCGGGCACGTTCCTTCCATCCATACAGTGAATGGCATTTCAAATCCTTATTTGACTCATGTGAATAACCTAATCACCATGCAAACTATTCAACTTGCATCCTTAAAGAACATACTTTGCATAAGCAAAGATCTCTAGGAAGGATGTAAAGTAAGACCTTTTCAGTTCTATTCATATTTAAAAGGGGATTTTGTAAGGCTTTTGAATCTAAGCCCAGAGTCTTTTATGTAAATGTACTATATGTACTTAGCAATTCCCATCCAAATAATGCTGCAGTAGGCTAAGGTCCCGCTTCACGTGCCGGCGCATCCGCCTTGCGTCCTGGCGGTGCGTGCACGGCACTTCACCGCGATCTGGTCTTTAAGCTACGGCCCCGCTGCCTGCGCGCATGTGCGTCTGCCAGGCTGGCGGCGCATGCAGCTGAATTCCCCGGTCTGCAGTGAGCTGCAGGAGGAAAGAGAGGAGGGGCGTAGCAGGGGAGTGACGGGGGCGCGGCCGTGACATCACCCGGCAGGTTCGCCCTCATTGGCTGAACCGGCGGGGGGCGTGGCCTAGCGCTCTGTCGCGAGTCCTGATCTCAATTCTCTTGAGAGCAGGAGAAACTGTCGGCGCAGCGCGGCGGCCCCCCCTCGCAGCGGGCCCGGCGGCCCCATTGTGGGGAGGCTCTTATTCCTGCAGCGTCCGCCACAGCGGGCGCTGCAGTAGCCAGCGGGGACCTGGCCTTAGGGAGATTGTTTAGGTGCGGGGGCGTGGCCAAACGGGTCGGTGTGGCCATGATGGGGGCAGGTCCATGTCGCACATTTTCTGATCCGCTTACTATCGTGCATTATCTCACCCTGCTATTAAACAGGAAGAAAGTGATTCTTTAATATTGCCTCCTTACACATGTGACAGCAAAGGACAGTCTGTATTAGAAATTCAGGCAGACTTCACTGAGAAACATTTTCACAACATACCATCAGATGCAGCTGGAGTCTTCCCTGTAAATCGTAACATTCAGCGTGTACAGGCATACCCCGCTTTAAGGACACTCACTTTAAGTACACTCGCGAGTATGGACATATCGCCCAATAGGCAAACGGCACTTTGCGCATGCGCCTGTCAGCACGTCCTGAACAGCAATACCGGCTCCCTACCTGTACCAAAGCTGTGCGCAAGTGGGGAGACTATAGAGCCTGTTACAAATGCGTTATTTACATCAGTTATGCACGTATGTGACGATTGCAGTACAGTACATGCATCGATAAGTGGGGAAAAGGTAGTGCTTCACTTTAAGTACATTTTCACTTTACATACATGCTCCGGTCCCATTGCGTACGTTAATGCGGGGTATGCCTGTATACTCTGGTTTACCACAAAGTCAGAATACAGACCTTTTATCTGCAGAAATGCAGAACATGATCTCTACCAGCAGTGCTCAGAGCCCAGGTAATGCAACTAACATCACTGCCTGTACCATCTCCTCAGCACCAGAACCTGCTAAGAAAAGTGATACACATTACCAAGCTGTTGAGGAAGGATCCACCCCCCTGCAGGCGATCTCCCCTCTTCATTGGCTCCCTGCCACAGTCCCCGCACGGGATCACAAGCCTGTTGTCGCCTCTGCTGGCTGACGCGTCACAGTACGCAGTGAGCCAGGGAGCGAGGAGGGACCGGGGACAGCCAGGGAGGAGGTAAGGAGCTGGTAGGAGGCACGCGCTGCGCCGACTGCAGCGGGGACCTGGCCGTACACTGCTTACACCAGTTGTTTCATTATTGCAATTTAGTAGGATGATGTATTATAAGGCCATACAGCTGCGGCCCCTCCTATCCTCCGACTTACCCGGAAAAATGCGGGGATGTTTTCCGACACTCACGGGCCTTCTCCGTGCGGCCCCAAATCAGCTGATAGTGCTAATAGCGCTAGGCAATGAAAGCGCTTAGCGTTAAACAATAGAAATGCCCGCAGGCGCCCAAAACGGCCCCCATCAGCCCGCGATTTTTACCATCGTGGGGAAAAGGCCGAAGGAGAATAAAGGCGACCGCCACTGTATACTCAGTTTTTGCCATGCAAAATGGTTTAAAACCCTTCAATTCACCAGGACTCTGTGATGCACAGTCTGATTATGCAGAATTTAAATGCTGAGTGCAGCTGTGACACATACTTGAGTCACTTTAAGGTAAGTAACAAGGTAAATTAAACTTAATCCACCAGTTATCCAGCTCCTTATAAATAATACATAAAGCCACACATTTCCTATTTCATATACTCATTGTCTAGGGAAAAGGTGTGTGACCATAAATACAAAAAGAAACACTACAGTGCCCATATACACCCATCATAACAGCTGCCATTAGGCCTGCAATTATTATATAGCATGGTACATCTCTAGCTTGCAAAATGAAATATTTTGTTTCATTATTAAATTATGCCAAGGTAACCGTAATTGGACAACCATATCCTATAAAGGTGCAATCCCCACTCTTAAGGCATGTTTTATTTTTAATAAAGTGAAAAAACTCAGTGAAGTAAAATCTTTCCGCCTGTTTCTAAATGTAAGATGTGTGATAGCTTTGCAATTCATACTCAAAAACCTAACTACTACAGACATTATATAGCAATGAATGCCCATTCTTCCTGTACTAGGGACTGGATACGGACTTATTCCTAATGTAACTGTGAGAGGGGGAAAGATCTACAAAGTGGCAATTATCAGGGTTCATTGACACTCATTTTTTTGCGAAATCCTGATGGTGATAAGAGCCCCCACAACAATTATTTGTACTCTACATCTATATTTCTTTACAATAGAAAACCGCTAGAAGATGTCACCAGGAAGCATGTGGCCCGGATGAAAGAAAGTAAAAGCACTTTGTATAAAAAAATGGAACAGGTAAGTGAAACTGCCCATTCAAGCACTACCTTTGAACAGGGGAGGTCGCAGACTGAGCCTCTGATTGAGCCACCTGTGCTGAAGCAGGGATATCCTAAAAACCTGATCTGTGGGGGGTGGGGGCTTGAGGACATATACCTTAGAACATATGGATTGTAGAACTCCGACCTATTGCCTCAAAGATAACTGGAACCAAATATTTGTAGGGGAGGTGCAATTGGCATTTATCCTGCTTGTTCTACCGCTGATTAACAATTAAGTAGGCATAAAGCATCTTATTGGCCAAAGAAGGGACGCTTGTCGTGTTTTGATGCAGAAATCCTCGCCCTCAAGTGGGCAGTTGTGAAGAAACTCCACGATTATCTGCACGGCATTCCCTTCGAAGTACGCACAGACAACAACCCGTTGACATATATCCTAATGTTCGCCAAACTGGACACCACCGCCCACAGGTGGCTAGCAGCCCTCTCCAATTATCAATTCACCTTGCAATACAAGCCAGGGCCTCTAAACATAGGAGCCGATACTCTATCCAAGTGGCCTGGACTGAGTGCGACGCAGGACGACGGCCCCTGCGAAGAAATCCCTGGACCTGGGATGTGGGTGATGTGCTCCTCTGATGCTATCGTAGAAGACAAAGTTGCGTTCTCCGAACTGCGAGTAGCCGATTCCTTGGGATGCCAACCCAAGGTGCTCCCCGCTGCCTACTGCCACCCCGACAGCATGGCCATCCCCCAGGACACCATCTTAGAATGGAAAGAGATAGTACCGGCCCAGGTACGTGATCCAGTGGCTAACGCTATACGTGAGGCCATCCACCAGAATAATCCCTCCTTGGTGAAAAGTGCCCCCACCGACACCGTAGCAGTCATCATGAGAGAATGGGACAAATTCCAAATTAAGCATGGCCTCCTCTACCGGATCTTCCTCTACCGGATCGTCCCCTACCACAACCACCCTGACAGATTACAGCTGGTTCTGCCCCGAAGCCTGCAGTACCAAATCTTACGATCCCTGCATGACAACTATGGACACCTGGGGGTGGATAAGACCTTGGGGTTAGTGAGGGACAGATTCTTCTGGCCCATAATGCGGGAGTCCATAGAACGGCATTGCCGGAAATGCCTAAGGTGTATCCAGCGAAAGACACTGCCCACCCGTGCAGCCCCAATGGGCCAACTAAAAAGCTTTGGTCCCATGGACCTCATCTGCATGGACTTCTTGTGTATCGAGCCTGATTCAAGAGGCATCAGGAAAGTCCTGGTAGTAACAGACCACTACACTCGCTACTCTCAAGCATTCCCGACAAAGGACCAGAAAGCTCTCACAGTAGCCAAAGTACTGTGGGAGAAGCAGATTCCCCCACCCCCTTGGAGAATGTGTGGCTACGGTGTGTGTGGTGCAATACCTGTGGCTCACAGGAGGTCTGAGCCTCCGCTGCAGGGAGGCTGGGGTGTAACTGGTACGGTGTTCTTCAGCGCCTCCACCTGTAACAGATTCTACTGTGTGGAATTACCTGTTACAGGACCTATATACTGTACATATACTTATACAATAACCACACACAATGGGTAAAACATAAAATAACAACTTTACTACAGAACGATAATATGGCTACTGGTTACAGGAAAAGAGTAGGTAGAGCGATGCTCAAATACCGTGTGTGCACACATCTTTGTAAATGAATTGTAATTGAAATACACCTTAATAAAGTCCTGCGGGACGAAACGCGTTGGTGCGGCTGTTATATAAACCCATTTGTGAGTCCATTCAATAAATACCCTCTATTTTATTTTGGAGTTTGCCCAATATATTTTTTCCAAATAACCTTCCAGTTGCAGTGCATCCTTTGCTTCCCTTCATCTCCATGGCTACTGGTTACAGCCTACCCACCAGGCCTCAAATGGCCATAACCACTCACCCAGTTTCCCACACACTTGTTCACAGTCCCCACAGTACCTGATGGGGCCCTCGGGCACCCAACCACACTAGTGTCCACAAGGATATAACCCCTCACCCTTATATGTGGTCAGCGCTGCCACTATAGTGTATATTGGTGCACTTGTGTGTGGGGTACCTGCCGGGTGCATCCGCACTCGGGCGCGCTGCATCCTGCGATGGAGTACACGGACCCAACGATGATCCGCGACTCTGGTGCTTCTGCATGGGATGTCCACCTCAAGGACAGTCTCTTCCATGAGGGTGGTCTGGTCCCAGACCACCAAGAGCCAGGATGCCACTGTGTCCTGTCTGTGTCCCTCACTACAAGCTACAGGGGCAGTTTCCCTATCTATGGGCCTGTCCCTGTAGCAGCCACAAACTGAGGGGAGTTGGGCCTAGCTGGGGCCTATCAGGGGTCTCTGGCATAGTGCAGATGCCACAGGCACCTGCACACTCACACCCTACCCCTTTGGTATCCAGCTTCCAACTAACAGTCCCCTTAACTGTCAGAGCCCCAACTGCCAGAATTCTAACTGCCATACATCTCTCAGCCCTATTGGTTGCCTGGCAACATGTGGACTGCAGCCCTTGAGGCTGTTGGAACTTGTAGTTCCCCTGCTGTGCTATACTCCTATGAAAGGTAAGGGGACAAACAGGGGACCAGGGGGACCCAGGCTATACATACATTACAGTCTGCCGAATCGGATGCACTCCAACCAGAGAAGGGACTTCGAGAGCAAGCTCATCAAGGAGCTTCTCAACCTGCTCAATATCAGGAAATCTAGGACCACTCCAGATCATCCAGAGGGAGACGCTCTGACAGAGAGGTTCAACCGAAATTGCTAGACATGCTAGGCACCCTAATGGGCTCTCAAAAGGGCGAATGGAGCAAGCACGTTGAGACACTGGTGCACGCATACAACTGCAGCAGACATGAATCTACGGGTACACACCGTACTTCAGGATGTTCGGGCGAGAGGCACAACTGCCTGTAGACATCCGTCTCAGGGTATCTACCGATTGGGGTACCCAATATGGCGCACTATCGGTACGTGAATCGACTTCAGGATAGCCTGCGCTTCGCCTATCAGCTAGCATAAAAGGCCTCAGCCCATCTAAATGCCTGCAACAAGCAAAGGTATGACCACAAGGCTCGATATCGGGAACTTCGTCCTGGAGACGCTGTTCTCCTACGCAATTTAGGTATCCCTGGCAAGCACAAACTGGCAGACCGCTGGTGCGACAGGGTCTTCGAAGTAGAATCCCAAATGCCAGGCCTCCGGTCTACCACATACGAGACGCGGATGAGCGGGTAAAGGTTTGGCACAGAAACAACTTGTTGCCCATCCCACAAGTGGGAGAAAATGACTTTGAAACAGAGACAATCGTAACTGCCAATGAGCCCGGAGAGTCCACCGAGACTCCCGTTCCAGTAAATAAATCTACCTCCACCAACTTTAACGGAAACTGGTGGGCACCTTCCAAAGGAGCTCCGGCTAATGGGCCTGCAACTCATGTACCTTCACCAGTGGCTTCAACAAGCCATCTTATAGATCCCAGAAGCCCAAGCTTTGTGCCCAGTAGAGACTTTGTCGAAACTGAGTTGCCCCTCAGTTATGGGCCAAGGCCCCAGGACTATGATAGACTTTCTCCCGTGGAAAATAATGAAGAGCCTCGCAGAAGCCAACGAGGGAGACGGCCTCCCAGTAAAGTGGCGTACGATTTGTTAGGGGCACCCCATTATGAGTCTCAGCAGCTAGCTAAGAACAAGCTAGCCTCAGTGATCAACGTGTTTGTTGAGATGTATAATATTGTTTAAAGTGATGGATGTGTTAAGTTGTGCTATATTCATGCATTTTTATTCTATAAATGTTTGTGTTACGTTGTTCCCAAGCGGAACGTTGGAGTCTCCACCAGGGGGAGGATATAGCTAGGTCCCCTTTGTCCCCTTACCTTCCGGTGCCAGGAACATGGTAAGAGGCAACAGGGAGACGCTGAGTGCCGCGGCGTGACAGGCGGACCCAGCAAGTTGCCAGCTACTCTGTGGGAGGTCTGCGGCGGTATCGGGAGTTGCCGGAGCGGTTCAGCGCTACAGGCGGTGGCCATCTTTGTTAAGGGCGCATGCGCATTGAAGCCTCGCGCATGCGCAGTGGCTAGGGCAGTGCGGCGGCCATTAGGCAGGCAGGCAGGATTTGTAACCCAAAAAGCAGCAAAACTTTGCAATTGTGCGAGGAAGAGGGTTACAAACACGCTTCAAATTCTGCTTCTGTTGCATGAATCACAATCACTTTTGTTATTGTAACCAAGGGATAAATTGAGAGCTGCAATGAGTACATTTGTCCTATGTTAAAAAAAAAAAGAACAGTTTTCACGCACAAGGCTTAGCAGTTACACAGACATACTTTTACTTTTTCAAACTGACACGCTCAAGAAAGATAATTTACTTGCAGGGAAATTTCTCTCCCATGACTGTTACAAGACAACACCCAGATTTTTGGTGGTGTGTCTCTACTTGCAGCCGTTTGAGAGACACACAGCCCCAGGTATTGTATATTTGATGTTCTTTCCTTGGTGGAGGAGTCTTGGCAACAGTGCACATGCTGTGCTGTATCAAGCACACCTGGCATGGTAATCATTTTATTAGGCTACTGAAGCAATAACCCCTTAAACATCATTCATTATCGCAGATAAGCTTTGCATTACTTACTCCCGGGCAGATCATTAAAAAGCCTACTTCAAACATGTTCAGAGCTGATTGTGAAGTCAAACCCCAAACATTGTATCCTAATATTTGCTGTTGGGTTCCCCAGAGCAGGACAGCATCGATATGTCCCGGTTTAGGAGATATATTTACTAGTAGAAGCAGCCAATTAATGAAGGACAGTGGTCTAAATTGCTTTTAAAAAAATGGCGGTACTGTGTCCAGCGTCAAAGACCTTCAACCCTATTTTAGAAAGATGTATGCAATATTTCAGACTGCTTAGATCTCACTGGGAGTCTTATTCATTTTGAGTTGTTCTAACTGATTTTAATATCATCAGTCTTGTATACAGGCATACCCCACTTTAAGGACATTCACTTTAAGTACACTTGCGAGTAAGGACATATCGCCCAGTAGGCAAACGGCAGCTCACGCATGCGCCTGTCAGCACGTCCTGAAAAGCAATACCGGCTCCCTACCTGTACCGAAGCTGTGCTCAAGCGGGGAGACTATAGAGCCTGTTACACATGCGTTATTTACATCAGTTATGCACGTATATGACGATTGCAGTACAGTACATACATCGATAAGTCGGAAAAAAGGTAGGGCTTCACTTTAAGTACATTTTCGCATTACATACATGCTCCGGTTCCATTGCGTATGTTAATGCGGGGTATGCCTGTAATTCAGTGGCAATAGACTCGCTTATAGAAAGTAAGTACTTTTTCAAAGTCCAGAACGCTCCAATTTCTCTGGATTGGGGACTTGATGGTTTACATCTCTGATACTTATCCCGTAAAGAATGGGATATATATATATAGCTCTTTAAGTGAAAATGCACATGTGCAAATAAAAACTAGTGGTGCATAGGTTTTAAAGAAAAACAACAACTCTGTCTAGGTTCGTTCCATCACACGTTGACCAATAATGAAGAGGACATTACATATCACAGTCAGGTTTCCTTTACTTGCTTGCGCGCTAGAAATGATGATACTGGTGACCACTGGGATTTCGCCTGTGCATATTTCCTTATCCGGGAGCCTAATCCACTAAAATAATAATAATAAGGGGGTGGGATAAAACAGTCGCCCAAAACAATCTCTGGGATTGCTCCTCTGATTAAAGGTGTTTTGTGGTAACTGATTAACCCCTTCGTTGCTAGGAGTCTACAATGCATGTCAGTGATGGTGTTAAAAAAACAAATCTTTTTACTTTACCTTTCAACAAGACTACATAAAGAGACCATTTTCTCTCTTTTTCTTGCTCTATCATTAGGAAAGTGTGTTCCCTACAGGACGGAAGGGGAAGGTAAGGGGTAGTGTCTGCAGGATGCCATCATAATGCCTTGAGATGTAAATGTCTATCCTTTACCATTCAGTCGTCACTAAACCTTTTGTGTGGTTAGGATAGTCATTTAAACTGCAAGGAGATGCTTTCAAATGTTTTGGAGCAAACAGTTTTAGACATGTAAGACTAGAACCTCACCCCCCAGTCTGATACACCTGGCCAGATTTACACCTGGGAAGGGGACATTGATTTTAATGCTGCTGGGTACCCCCCACCCCCCCCCCCCCCCACAGAACTGAAAAAACACACACTTTGCAGACATCTTATCAATGTCATTGTCTCCTTTACAAAATATAATTGTGCTAGAAGACCAAGCAGAAGAAGAAAAACATTGTCTGTTGTAAGGGAAGGGCATGTCCTTCTTAATACAATACTATCACACAAAATGGATGTGCTTTTGCTATGTTTATTTCCAACATATTTTTCCCAGGGATAAATAACACGTTTGCTGAAAGCTAAGAGA
Organism: Ascaphus truei; assembly: GCF_040206685.1. Lineage (NCBI taxonomy): Eukaryota > Metazoa > Chordata > Amphibia > Anura > Ascaphidae > Ascaphus > Ascaphus truei. The sequence goes on from NC_134489.1 coordinate 74,835,311, forward strand.
GTCATTGTGATTTTTGTCTTCGATCTGTCAAGGCACTTTGAACGTATTTTGCACCCTGTTTGTCAGCGTGTAATTTGAGTTGTTGGGAAAGATGTGTATGCTATAATGCTTTTCTGTCACTTGAAGCCTTTTTCTTTACAATCAAAAGCTCTAATATGTCCGACTTTGCATTAATCTCCATGGTTGACAATCTGTGTTAAATATGAGAAATCTAACTAAAGGTTTTCTTACATTCGATGCAACTACAAGGAGAAAAAGAACAGTGTATGTCAATTCACACGTTTTCTTGCTTTGATACCGACTGCTAAATGTATGTAATCACTCCTTTCTTGTCTCCCAGCTCCCATCTTTGAAAAATTGTATAAATACCAATACAGATACAAGAATCCCTCTAGACCCACTAACGTATTTATTAGCAAAGCCTGTTGAAGAGGTATCTAATACGATGAGAAAAAGTATCTCTATTGTTCTTACAGCAGTCCATTGCTCTATAGCAGCGGCATGGAAGAATATAAATGTACCACCGAGACATACAATAATTAAAAGCGTGAATGAAGTTAAATTAATGGAAAAACTTTCAGCTCAACTTAATCAAAAATTAGATCATTTCTGTAAGGTATGGGAACTGTGGCCTCCGGTTTTTAGGTAGAATCCCGATCATGGTTGACTGTTATCCCTTGTCTCTTTTACCTTTTAGCCCTTAAGCATTCCATCCCCTTCCCATTCATTTCCTCTCTGGCCCCATCTTTATCTATCCTTTATCTTTATCTTTTCTATGTTAAAAAAATTAAAATCATTTGAAATTAAAAGAATCCAAAGAGATTTATATATTGATATGCAACATACAGAAAATAGTAAAGAAAAATTGTTATGAAGATAATTGTTTTTACCAAGATAGATGTATAAATATTGTTCCTTTATCAAAATTGTACATGTAAGTAAGATGTTAATTTATTGAAGTAAAATAATTTAAAAAATATTGAAATATGAAAAATGGTGACATTGAGCTGCTCTTACCATAAGAATGCCATCTCCATGGGAGATAAGATAACCCTCTGTAAGTCTATGTCTGCTTTATGGCAGCAATATTCAGATTTGTAAACCTATCTGTAGGTTAATACAAGTAACATTACCAATTCTTTGAGAGGAAGTCTTATGAAGCCTCAAATCCTTAAGGCAGCGTTTTCCAAACCTCCCCTCATGACCGGCAGCCACAGCAGGTTTCTGAGACAGCCACCTAACATTCTATTTCAGTAGTATGCAAAAAAAAAAGTGCATTCACCTGGATTCAAGTGCATTGGTTATTCCCAAAACCTGGTGGGGTCATGGGTCACGAGGAGAGGTTTGGAAAACACTGCCCAAGGCTAGAAAAAATAAAGCCCTCCAGCGTGTGGTATTATTGCTTCTACTCCGTGGTATATAGGGAGAAAGACAGAAAAACAAAAACTCACACCACAAACAAGTGGTATAATATACATTGATTTCACTATGGATAATGGTAGAAAGTTTAAGTTAGAGAACTTAACACTTGCCTGTGTTTGGCTCTTGTTGCATGTATTCTTCTATATCCTTTCTGCTGTTATCTTGAAAGATGAAATGGAGAAAGGCATAGCATAATACTGTTTAATGACAATAAAATAATAAAGATTAAAAATACACTCACAAATGACCAAACACACAAGGAGTGGTTTGGTTTAGCAGCTTCAAGTGTCTTGAAGCAGTCTCTCCACGTTGGGATATTGTTGTAGTCGCACGTTTTCAGCCCTCAGTTATCGGCGGTGTCCCACGGCAGTCAGAGGCTTCCCCAGGCTTGTGCACAGTCTGGTCTGTTCCTCTCTGCTCGTGTCTCCGCACCGCGCATGCGCCGTTCTCTCCGCTGGTTCTCGATGCTGATTGGGCAGAGATACGGTGGCTCCAAATATTCAAAAGGCATCAACATCAAACGCGTTTCGCCAGGTTTGGCTTCTTCTGACATTCTATTAACAATTTAAAACCAGAGACAGAACATAAAACACAGACAGAGCTCAGTTTTAGCACATCCAGTGAAACTCATACACTGTACAGTGCCTAAATATATATATATATGTATAAATATCTATTAAGTAAAATGGTCTTTTAGTTTGACATTTTTGGCCAAAATTGTTGTAAGCCCCTGAGCCAACTGTACGGCAGACCACAATTCAGGGGTCCCTAACGCTAATATAAATTCTTAATAACCTGTGTAATAACAGGAAGAATGATTTATAGTAAATCTGTCAATATTAGTTGCAAAGTTCTAAGTCTGATTGAAGCCTTTATTAACCTGTACATTACCAGGAAAAGCACTCTGTATTAGAGTTGTCACAACCATCCTGCAAGCAAACAAGTTCCCCTGGGTGGAAGATGCTATGGAGTGAGCCCTTAACCATTTAAATGTGGGAGGGGGTGAGCTTCAATTAAGTAGGAGGTTGCCACCCTCCAATCAGCCAAGACTAGCTGAAACACAATTGTAGAATATACTGGACACCTAACAAGCTCCTATTGAACCCCCAAAATAACCACAACATATATATAAGCAGTGGTTGACAAATCACCAAAAAATCTACTCGCCACACAAAAAAATCTACTCGCCACCTAGTACCAAACGTGTGCTGCTTGGGCCAATATTTACTCGGCCGGGGGTTAAATCCACTCGCCCGGGGCGAGCAAATGTATAGGTTTGTCGAACACTGTATATAAGCATATGAGTGTCACAGAGGAGTGCTACTGAGCATGGCAATATATATTTAAAACCAGAGACAGAACATAAAACACAGACAGAGCTCAGTTTTAGCATATCCAGTGAAACTCATACACGGTACAGTGCTTAAATATATATGTATAAATATCTATTAAGTAAAATGGTCTTTTAGTTTGACATTTTTGGCCAAAATTGTTGTAAGCCCCTGAGCCAACTTCACGGCAGACCACAATTCAGGGGTCCCTAACGCTAATATAAATTCTTAATAACCTGTGTAATAACAGGAAGAATGATTTATAGTAAATCTGTCAATATTAGTTGCAAAGTTCTAAGTCTGATTGAAGCCTTTATTAACCTGTACATTACCAGGAAAAGCACTCTGTCTCCTCTGTGACACTCATATGCTTATATATATGTTGTGGTTATTTTGGGAGTTCAATAGGAGCTTGTTAGGTGTCCAGTACATTCTATTAACAAACAGCGAACTGTGGCCGAGCCATTTGAGGTACCGTATTAAAGCTGCAGTTTAGTCTTTTTTTTTTTTTTTTTTTTTTTTACTTCAATAGTTTTATGTGGGCAATCTCTAATTACCTAAAGAACTGTATAGCTGCAGGTCAATTCGTTCTCCATGTATTGATAGGTCGAAATTTGGTGACATAATTAGTGAAGGGATCTGTTTATATTCTGCTTGTCTGTCAGTGGAAGCGCATGAATATTCATGAGCAATCCTGCATTGACATGTGCTAGAGGGAGGGCAGGGCTGACAAAGGGGTGTGCCAGGGCTTGTGACAGGACATGAAGGGGCAGTGCCTTAGAAAATGGCTGTTAAAATAGAATACAAGAAATTGGTCTTTAAAAGTTGTTTTTTTTTAAAACAGAAAATGCTAAAAGTATTTTTTCTTACTACAGAACTGATTTATTTAAAAAAAAACACACATGCAAGATATTGACTGAACTGCAGCTTTAAAGGCTTTAGTTTAGATTAAGGTATGGGTTTGAAATCCACTTCTGCCATCTTTCTTCTCTGTAAGGCACTAGATTCACAGGGCAGACTCCCACCATTGGTGGTAGGAGCTAACTCAGTAAATAAATGATAAGCTGATTTGATAAGGCGTGAAGCCTAGGGGTACAAATGGAGCCCGAGTTCACAGCTCGTTGGAAAGTGAGCAGAATAGGTGAGTATAATGATCGGTATACTTAGTTTCAATACATTTCCTTTGGTAATTTCAACTTTTAATCAAGTTAATCTGCCAATATCAGTGTTGTACTAATTACCTATGTCCTCTCCCAGCTGTGTTATCAAAGTAGGTAGTGGAGTATAATTGTAAACTGTAGATTGGGACATCTTGTGTGTGGGGTGGGGGGGGGGGGGAGGTTACGGCTTATAATGCCATTTTAAAGTGGCAATCCCTCCTAGGACTAAAGTGAACTAATTCTACTGACATGTTTAAGGGGTCTCATCTGTTTGATGCCTTTGTTACCCAAATCTGACACATAAGTATTTTGTATTTCTTAGACTTGGAAGGGGTTTGATTTCCTCTGGCTATTCCATTTTGTGTGATATCACTGTCCAGCAAGTGCTTGTGCAGCCAGAGATCGACCTTCCCACCTCCCCTTAACTTTATTGGTTCTCTGATAAGGAAAGGGTAAAGGTAACACTTGATTGACAAACACTTCCCAATTCAGGGATCTCTAAACAATTCAACTGTCTTGACTGTTGGATTGCATCTTTAAAGTGGCATATATAGGCGTGGAGATCTATCTGGTGTTAGAACGTAATTGGATTTGGAACCACAACTCTCTCCTTGGTAACCACCGGCCACACCAGGTTTCTGTAACAACCACCCAACATTCTATTCATATGCATTTTAGGTACATTCACGTGTATGTAGGTACATTGGTAATTTCCAAAACCTAAAGTGCAAAAAGGTGTTACACCTCACCTCACGCAAACAGTGAATAAAGAAGAGTGTTATGTCCTAAATAGGACACATATATGTGAAAAGCAACAAGTATGGTATTTAAAAATTGGTGTAAATGGAAAGTGCATATATTTTAGAAAAATGCTCCCAAATAATATAGCAGAAGATCTGCCAAGTTGTTACATCTTCTATTACACATAAACACCCTATCACCATGTTATCTTCTGAGAGTGGGGTCAAGGCAAAGCACATGCAGTAGAGATGGGAGAATCCACCCAAATCCGTTTAGCGGATTTTCTTGCATTTTCCCCCCAAAATCCGTTTTTCACGGGGATTCATCAAAAAACATTATTGGATATAATCCGTTGATGGATTTGAAGAATCCAATCCGTAGATTGAGCAACTCGTTGGCTGTTTCTTAAAAATCCATCAATGAATTGCTGAATCCATGGATTGGATTCTACAAATCGGTCAATGGGTTGCAGAATCTGTGGAGTGTATTGGCAATAATAATTAAAAAATCCGCACAAAGCAAATCGCCATTTTTTCAGATTGATCATCTGAAATCGGTGGACCAAAGGAACCAGTCGATCCGCTGCGGATACAAATCCGCCCCCAAAATTCACCCATCTCTATATGCCAGTGGTTCTGTAAGATTGAACATAATCATTTAGATTTCAGGATGTAAGTGGGAATAAATCTAATAGTTTTACTGTCCAAGGTAGATTTCTTATCCTTGCCTACTAATAGTCTATTTCTATCAGATTTCAAAGCTCTGCCAAATCCAATTTGTATGTCCTTACAACTATATCCGCGATCCTGTAATCTATTGTTCAGTTCCCTGGATAAGATCTAAAATACTTGGCTTCACTACAATTTGTCTTGGATCTAAGGTAATGGCTCATAGGAATGCTTTTAATCATAGATTTGGGGTGTAAGCTTGTAGCATGTAGTGTGCTATTGGTGGCAGGTGACTTGCAGAACAGGTCCGATGAGTGTACCATCTGGATTGTTCTTAATTTGGAGGTCCAAAACGTTAACCACAGTATCACTGCTATCATAGGTGAATTTCAGGTTGATGCTATTGTGGTTGAGAACATCAACGAACCTGCGGAAACTGTCTGCTGTACCCTCCTACTGATCAGCAGGTCATCACTGTATCTCAGCGACAACAGCACCGAACCTGTCAATTCCAAATTGGTATCCTGGAAAACCACCTCTCGCTCCCACTGGCCCCAAAAGATATTCACATAGGATGGGACGCAAGTTTCCCCATCACAGTATTTCTGAGTTGCAAATAATGTCTCCATTCAATCGTTTATTAAATCTCATTTTGTATTTCACAATACATTTATATATTTGTAATTAGAGTGCATCATTTTTACAGAACGTTTAATGAGCCACATTCGTTTGTAGTATGTGAGTCCTTTCTAAATAGCAACAGAAAAATTGCAGATGGCTCACTGTGTTTTCTTTGTTCAATCTTGACATTTTTGCAGTAGTGGTTGGTTGAATTTGCTTTGTGTATTGGTAATTTAATGATTCTCCCTCTTCATCTCTTTTAGATCTCAGACTCTAAAAGGCTTTCTTTCTGTCCCATAACAGTATGGCCTTAGAAACCCTTTTAAGCTATTATCTCCAATTAAGAAGTCGGCAGAGGAGTCTGACATCGCTCACAATAGAGGTCTGTGCAAAAATGGTACTTAAAGCCTCATTTCATGTTGCATGTAGAAAAATAAGGTGCTGCAATGTAAAGTAATGCACTATAGTCTCAGCTGGGTAAAGCTCCTTTTTCAAAGACAAACAATTATATATATATATATATATATATATATATATATATATATATATATATATATATATATATATATATATATTACAGAAATTGCACTTCTAACCACTTCCTACTATGCAATAATAAAACATCACATCCAGACTAGATATGAAAAATAGTATCTCTCTTAAAAAATAAAACATATCCTTAATTTCATGTGTTTATCACAAAAAGGCATAGGAAATCAGCTACCTGGCTAATGAACATGATAAGCTGCTTCAGCCAGAGCAACAGCCTCCATGCCTCTGAACAATTCTGAGGTTTTTCGCACATGAAACCCTGGTGCACCGACAGCCATTCACCAATGGAGAAATTGCTACTAGGACCATTGGTTACTACTAACATAATTCAAATGAGTGTATTATCAAACTTGCAACTGGGGTTACTTTAAAGATGCAGTGCCACCAAAGAGCAAAGTGAACAAGTGACCACAATATGTTTAAAGCAGGGGTTCCCAACTCCAGTACCCAAGAACACCAAACAGGCGAGGATTTAAGGATTTCCGTGCTTGAGCACAGGTGGTTCAATCAAAATGACTGAGCCACTGATTGAACACCTCACCTATGCCGAAGTAGGGATATCCTTAAAACTGACCTGTTGGGGGTTCTTGAGGATGGAGTTGGGCGTGCCGGTAGCAGCTAGGACTGGACTAGTTGGGGTTAATGAAATGGTAGCTTGAATGTCCTGCGTCACGCGGGCCAATCGGAAGCCATGACATCATCCCTTCTGGCTTTCTATTGGCCCACATGTCACAGGGCATTTAAACTGCAAAGAAATACCAGCACCCCCTTCTGGGGTAAGTACCTTGGAAAGCAGGGGGTCCCTGAAGCTGAAATGAACGGCGTTCAGCTCTGGAGACACCCTGCTTCAAACCCCCTTTTTTTAATCATTAAAAAATACACCGAAAAGTGTCACCATTTGTGCTGCTTTAAAGGACTGGAGTTAGGAATCACTGTTCTAAAGGGTCAGTTCAATCTGAAGGGTCAAAGCAATTTATCAGTGTAATTGGCTTTCTAAGAAAGATTGTCTGTCACCTTTCAAGTAACTGACTTAGTTGTTTCTTGTGAAAAATGAATGTGTCACTTTTCATCAAGCACTCTGGATTCAACCATATCAGCTACTCATGTTTATTTGTTTCACTAATGAATGTAGCACCATACTTACTTTGCCAACAAAAGAGAGCAAAGCTAAATATTTAAAGAAGCAATACTACATTTCCTTTATTATTTTTTTAATATGTAAAGCATGTGACAATATATAATTCTACATTTTTACTTAAGCTGGAAATCGTCCCGTTATAAATCTGTAAAAAAAATCTTGATTGTGTGTCTAACATAATGGCTGCTTCAGTCAGTGTAAGGCCGCGCGTATAGTGCCCATGACCGGCGACGGAACGGGTGACGTCACCCGTTGCCGTCGCCGCTAGCGAAAGTTATATTTCGCTTTGCGGCGGCGTCGCGGGCTTCCGGGCATTTGATTTGTTCAGGGCCTGTCACATGAGGCAAATGCCCTTGAAAAATCAAATATTCCCGGCTTCCAAAGTCCGCGACGTCGCTCCATCGCATTGCCGACGTCGCGCTTACTATAAGCGCACACGGCGGCGGCAATGTATTTGTTTTTGGGCGGCGTCGCGTCTCCGTTGCCGTCGCGGGCACTATACGCACGGCCTAACTCAGCAGCTACAATGTATCCTTACCTTATATTATTAAGGTAACATTACCTATTGTTACAGTTTACAGCTCAAACTTCGGGAAATATTGGCAATGAATTATCACAAAGAGGAAAGTGTTGCAAAGATCTTGCACTGCTTGGGAGGTCGGCTAAAACCTGCTATAAAAATCAAAGGATGCTTTAAAAATGATTTAAAATGGCATTAACTGGGGCTTTGAGCATTGGCAAACAGTCTCGTACCAAAAGACATTAAATACAGATTGTGAAAAGTGGCTCAATCAAAATGACTAAGCCACTGATTGTGACGCCTGTGCTGAAGCAGGGATATCCCTAATACCTGGCCTGTTGGGGGCTCTTGAGGACCGAGTCTGGCCACCCCTGCCCTATGGCATTGATGCATTGCAGCTCCATCTAGGAAAGGAAAAAATTGCTCAACAGGAAGGAAGAAGTGACATGGAAAAGACCCGTTTACCGGCTGGATAATCGCATTTACTAGATCACCACATGGCCCTTTTCTTGGGATAAAATGTGAGCTACATAGAGAAACATAGGAACAATTGTAACCCTTTAAAGGTGGATGGCGTCTTGCGGAATAGCTTAGGAAACCCATTTTGGCCACGCCCCGCACGCCTAAAACTGCTCCCTACAGACCGCAGATTGCGGTGAAGTGCCGTGCACGTGCCGCCAGGACGCAAGGCGGGCACGCCGTGTGCGTGCAGCAGGGCCTTAGCCTTATGGCATATTTACTAAGCACCTGCACTTGAATGGCAATAAGGTTACTGTTCCAGCTCAGCACCACATAGTAGGTTTAGCCGCTCGTTGTTCTTTCCTAACATTGATATTGTAGAGTCGCTCACATTCAGGCATGATAACCTTACTGGGAAACAGGATATTATTCTGCAGCTTTTGTTATGGGGCTACAGATGTGAATATGGTGCCCCTGTTATTCCTAATATTAAATGACAGGCAGGCTGTGCAGATCCTGCTGCTTTCAGTTTTTCTAGAAGAACACTGAGGAAAGAAAAGCGAATGAGAAGCAGACACCCAACTGTATTACTAGGGAAATGTGTATGTGTATATATATACGGGCGACTAAGCGTGCTGCTGTACCTGTATGCTCACAGGAGGCCTAAGCCGCCACTTCTGGAGCCTGGGGTGAGCTCTATCTCTTTGCGTGCAACGCCTCCACCTATGATGGATCCCAGCGTTGGCGGGATAACCCCTCACAGGAACCAATACAACAGTAGTAAACAATAACACCACACAATGTATATAACTGACCTTTACTGTACACTATATATATATATATATATCACACACTACTATGCAACAACAAAGTGCTGAGGGTGCCGTGGCACCAATAACCCCTGGTGTCCGTTCCAGCAATCCCAACCAAATCTGATGTAGCGCTACCCCCTGTGATATGTTGGTGCACGCTGGGTACCTGCCTGGGTACTCCAGTACCCTGGTGTAGCTTGCAGATGTGTGTGGAAGCAGGTCCCATGCAGCAGGGGCCTCCATCAATTCCCTGACACCTTATCCAGGGAGTGGTCTGCGTCCTGAGCTTCACGTGGTGTGAGCTCCAGCCATAGTGTCTCACACAGTGTCCTTGCAACCTGCAGGCTGGTCCCAGGCTGGTCCCGGGCCCACCGGTACAGCAGTGCTCTCACTGATACAAGGGGAAGGATCCCTATTTGGGTCCTTCCCTACAATACTTAGCTGATGGTGGCTCAGGGCCAAGCTGAGGGCCTACGTAGCAAGGTTTGGCCTAATCCAGGAAGCCACTGCTCCCTGGACACTACCTTCCAGCTTGCCGCCTCCGTCAACTCTGGTTCGCGGGCTCTCTGGTCATGGAGGATATCCTGCTCCTGTTAGGCTGCTTCCAGCCCATTCGCTGGATCACCCCCGAGAATTCTGGGGCTCGTAGTCCCGCTGCAGTCTATGCAGAGCCAATCTAAGATGGTCTCCACGCTGGCCACACTGCACATGCGCGCCTCTCCAAGATGGCTGCCCCCTGTCAACTCCCTGATCACGTGTAACTTCGCCGATCAGCCTAGCGGCCGGCAGTTACCCCTCACCAGAGGTAAGGAAGGGGATCCTGCCACACACACACACAAACACAATGAAACAATCGCAGAGCATTTCCAAAACTGCGAATCATATTACCTGTGAGTAATTTAGCTCCTATGTCTATTTTAACCCCCTCTGCTAGAGAAGTCTGTGGTGCATGACAAAAGCAATGTGCTCCAGACCTCTTAGGAAAATGGCAGCAAAAAGGATAATTGCAATTTCAGGAATTACAGATGATTTGCCGTTGTGGATAACATCCATTAGCACTGTGAGATGTGTAATAGGGCTTTTACAGAGGATAGGACTGCAGATACCAGGACTCCATGGTAATGTACATTTTAAAACCTGGGCTGGGCCGCACTGTCTTGAAACTTTGCAGTGTGCTAAAGCCTCTCGGTGGTTCTACCGAAGATTAATATTTACTCATAAATGACGAAATCTCCAGGAAACGCTGTAGCAGTTCAAAGTGGTTCTGTAATCCATTAACAGGCACACGCCTATGGTAACATATCATACACCACAATAAAATGTACCCTAAAGGTTGAGCAATGCGCTACAGTATCTTCCTTCTTAAAAAATATTGGTCACCTGGAGGTTTGCAAGACAAAACACAGCCTTTATTAGTCATCGTGCTGTTGCTTACATCAGAAAATGCAGAGAAGTGAATGCGTCTAGACTTATCTTATCAACGCCCCGGAAGCCAAAGGACCTACTACACCCTGCGTACCAAACCAGTGCTGGATATGGTTCTCAGCAATGCATATCACAGGTCCCTTATTTTTTACTCATTATCTTTACCTGTTTGTGTTAATGATTGAACATAGTTTTTACCCAGCACCATTCTTTTTCCCTTTTTAACATGTATGTGGAATATTAGTTATGTTCTCTTCATTATACCCACTGTAACATCAAACATGCCTCCTCTTTCATCTTTTTTTCTGGATCCATATATAAGAAGGGTGGCCATCTCCATTTCTCAAGAGCTACCAGCAGGTCAGGTTGTCAAGATATTCCCGCTTCAGCACAGGTGGCTCAATCAGTGGCTCAGTGAAAGACTGACTTTGACTGAGCCACTGATTGAGACACCTGTGCTGAAGCAGGAATATCCTCAAAACTAGCGAAGGATGAATCTGCCCGGATTTTCTCGCATTTTCGACCCAAAATCCGTTCAGCGCTGTAAAATCTGCAAGGGGATTTGATCGGTTTTAATCCGCGGGGATTCATCGAAAACCGGCATTGGATACAACCCATGGACGGATATGTCGAATCCAATCTGCCAACGGATTGCTGAATCCGCGTATTGGATTCTACAAATCTGTCGACGGGTTGCAGAATCCGGAGTATATTGGCAATAATAATAAAAAATCTGCAAAATGAAATTTGCCCTTTTTGACATTGATCCACTGAAATCCGCTGACCAAAGGAATCCTCAGCGGATCCAAATTTGCTAAAAAAATAATTCGCCCATCTCTACTGAAAACCTGACCTGTTGGTAGCTCTTGAGGACTGGAGTTGGCTACCCATGATATATAAGATACAGGTACTTCAGAGTGAATGTGCTATTTTATAATAAACCCCCATGGTGATGGGAATTGCAAAGCTATTTATACACTTCTCTTTTTATTTTACTAGCCTTTGCTTTCTGAGAAATCTGTTGTTTTTTCTAAATGTTAATTACGGTTTTTAAAACCGTTATCTCTCCCATGAGAATAATTGTTATGAAGACTTGATCTGGTAAAATAAGCCATACTGTAGCGGTGCCATTTCCCAGAACTGAAGGACTGAACTTCTTAGCAGCATCGGGGTACTGCCTACAGGCAGCCCTGTCACGTCGCACACAATGTGCGTGACTCACGCATTAGGGCTCTGTCTCACGATCTCACGCAGCAGGAGGTAGATCTCACTCTGCCAGGAGATCCTCCCCTATGTCAAATTCCTTTATTCTATGTAGGGTTGCCAGGTGTCCGGTTTTAAATCGGACAGCCCGGTATTTTGCCCCTGTGTCCGGTATAAAATGAAAGGTAATACCGGACATGTATGTGTCCGGTATTATCGCTCTCCGAACGCAGGGTGGCTGCGGAGGGGGGGGGGGGGGCGGCAGTGGCCGGTCAGAGCCGCTGCTGCCGGACTCGGCTCTCCCCCAGCTGCAGGCTTGTCTCTCCCTGTCTGTCCCATGCCGAGGTGTCTGATGCTGACGCGCCGGGTCTCTCTGACGTTAGCACCGGAAGTCAGCTGGACTCAGCTTCCGGTGCGCACCGGCATGAGAGGGAGGCCCGGCATGTGTCGCATCAGACACCTCAGCGTGGGACAGACAATGAGGGACAAGCCTGCAGCTGGGAGAGAGCCAGGGCCGGCGGCAACTGCTCTGACCAGTCACCGGCCGCCCTGCAACCACTGGGCCCGACCTGAGACCATTTCCATGATAAGTCTGAATTTAATATGTATGGGGGGGTATTTTTATATGTATTGGGGGAGTGTATTTTTCTATATGTATTGGGGGTGGGTATATTTCTATATGTATTGGCAGTGGGTTTATGTTTATATGTATTGGGGGTGGGGGGTGTTTTTTATATGTATTGGAAAGGTGGGGTATTTTTATATGTATTGGAGAGGGTGGGGGTATTTTTTATATGTATTGTGGGGTTGGGGGTATTTTTTTATATGTATTGGGGGTGGATATATTTCTATATGTATTGCGGGGTGGGGTTGTATTTTTTATATATATATATGGGGGGTGGATATATTTTTATATGTATTGGCAGTGGGTATATGTTTATATGTATTGGGAAGGTGGGGGTATTTTGTTATATGTATTGTGGGGGTGGGGGTATTTTTTATATGTATTGGGGGTGGGTATTTTTTATGTGTTGGGTGATATTTTTATATGTATTGGCAGTGGGTATATGTTTATATGTATTGGGGGTTGGGGGGTATTTTTATATGTATTGGGAAGGTGGGGGTATTTTGTTATATGTATTGTGGGGGTGGGGGTATTTTTTATATGTATTGGGGGTGGGTATTTTTTATGTGTTGGGTGGTATTTTTATATGTATTGGCAGTGGGTATATGTTTATATGTATTGGGGGGGTGGGGGGTATTTTTTTTTATGTATTGGGAAGGTGGGGGTATTTTGTTATATGTATTGTGGGGGTGGGGGGTATTTTTTTTTATGTATTGGGAAGGTGGGGGTATTTTGTTATATGTATTGTGGGGGTGGGGGTATTTTTTATATGTATTGGGGGTGGGTATTTTTTATGTGTTGGGTGATATTTTTATATATATTGGCAGTGGGTATATGTTTATATGTATTGGGGGTTGGGGGGTATTTTTATATGTATTGGGAAGGTGGGGGTATTTTGTTATATGTATTGTGGGGGTGGGGGTATTTTTTTATATGTATTGGGAGTGGGTATTTTTTATGTGTTGGGTGGTATTTTTATATGTATTGGCAGTGGGTATATGTTTATATGTATTGGGGGGTGGGGGGTATTTTTTTTATGTATTGGGAAGGTGGGGGTATTTTTTTATATGTATTGTGGGGGTGGGGGTATTTTTTATATGTATGGGGGGTGGGTATTTTTTATGTGTTGGGTGGTATTTTTATATGTATTGAGGGGTTATTTTTATATGTATTGGGGGGCGGGGGGGTTGCATCTTTTATCATTGTGTCCAGTATTTTTGGATAAGCCACCTGGCAACTCTATCTATATCTGTAGACTTCAATGTGGATTTTCAGGCTGAAAAAGATAGAATGATAACTTTGGCAGATATAGAATGACCTCAAAAGTCTCTTGTCCATACATCATAGCTCCATCCTACTCTAACCCTGCCCAGTCGCATTTTACCCTGCCCCCTAGTCGCAGACCACACCCATAGTAGACGCTGGATCTTCTGCTCCGGATGTGAGGAGGGGTTTCAGACAAATCATGTATATGTACATGTAACCCATCTAAACCCTCTTATCTCCCACCATGTGAATTCATCCTTCACGTAGCCTGGCTTAATTAGGGAGTTATGGAATAGGAGCAGCCACTATTTATTTGTATTTTGTTATGTGCACATTTGCAATTTCATCTAGAAAGAATTTATTATGAATAAAAAGGCTCTTCTATCTTTCTAAAACACAGCTCCCATATGTATAGCAATTGTAGATCTTTGTTTAAGTCGAGCAATGTGCCACTTGGACCGGCATACAGACTATGATATGGGTAGCTCACTTGTCTATCGTCGATGTATATTATCTTCCTGGTTTGCACTTGAGCTCACAGCTACTTTCCCCTTCACATCCCCCCCATGCACTCTTCCCACTGATTTTCTCTCCGGATTTCTTTGACGCATCCACAGTGACTAAATGAAACCTGCTTGGGGTCCACCAGTTGGACAACCTCCCGGGTGCAGAACTAGGGCACAAAACCGCCTCATATTTATCCAAGAAACAAAATCCAAGCTTTGGTAAATTATTTTGCCCCAGTTTTACAATTGAGGCTTTATTAAATAACCCTATAATCGCTGCTTGTATTTGTTTGTTTTGTTACCCTTGTTGGGCCGAAGGGGTTAAGAACCACGGAATAATTTCAAATGGTTTATTTTTCATAACCTATCATCCTATATCATCTTCCACCATATCCAAATTATATAACATTCCAATTTAAATACCTTTTTATGAGATTATTTCAATAAATAATTATGTGTATAAAAAATGGCAGTGGCGCACAAAATTATATTTCCGCTCCATACAATTGTTTGCTCTGAATTCCTTGAAACCCCAGGGCGGAGGTTTTGGAACACAGGTTATAAACCACTACTCTCCTTTATACAGAGCTATGTACAAACTACACTGCAACATGAAAGACCTATTGGCCGGACCAACCAACATACATGAATTCAGTGTAATAACATGGCAAATCCAAAAGTCTCTCCTTCTGAAGTACACGTGCAATGTATGTGAGTTACGGAATGAAGGGCCATTACTCATTTAAATCACTAGCGTCTCAATTCAATGCCCCAAATAATGTATTC
Organism: Ascaphus truei; assembly: GCF_040206685.1. Classification (NCBI taxonomy): domain Eukaryota; kingdom Metazoa; phylum Chordata; class Amphibia; order Anura; family Ascaphidae; genus Ascaphus; species Ascaphus truei. The sequence continues at coordinate 74,850,546 of NC_134489.1, forward strand.
TTTCTGTTTTGCTTTCTCTTTACAAGAAGAAATGTTATCAACTTTTTTTATGGATTTAGTTCAGTAGCAGCCAGTTCTGTAAAGGAAATGACTGCTTCCTTAGTCTTTGTTTCCCCCCCCCTTCTTATCTAGTATACACAGCAGTGGCTTTATACCCTTTCTGTTTTATTATTACTTTTATCTTATACTAAGACATGACTTGGCTTTTACACTTACACACAATACATTTATACCCACAGTATTCACACTGTTATTAAGCACTGAATCCCCTGCATATGTTATATTGACCAACACGTGAAAACTCTTCAGAGAGAATTGCTAGGAAAATGTGAGAAAACTCTTCAGCTTCCACTGACTTGCATTGAAAAAATAAATACAAATATATATATATATATATATATATATTTCCAGCACTTTATGAAGTGATCTCCCACATAAATCGGGAGAGTTGATAATGTTCCACGTGAATAGCATAGATATGGGCCGCATTTACTAAGCTGTGATACCCCATAAGACGCCTGCCGATGCCGGAAGACACTTTCTTGTCCATTCATTTAATAGGCCGTAACGGGTTTTCCGGGGCTGGAAGATGTCTTGCGGAAAAGCACTGTTTCGTCAATATTGCCGCAAATATATTTAGACGGAGAATATGTTGCAGCACAGTAATGCAGGGGTGCTCAACTACAGTCCTCAAACCCCCTCAACAGGTCAGGTTTTCAGGATATCCCAGCTTCAGCATAGGTGGCTCAATCAGTCCCTGCTTCAGCACAGGCGGCTCAATCAGAGGCGCAGCTTTCGACTTTTTCTTTATTTTATTGCAATATTAATAAAGGTTACTTTTTAAACTCGATTCATTGATCATTTTGTATGGCTTGCGCCTCCGCTACAGGTGTCTCTTCTCATCCTGCGCTAGCGCAGATCAGTAACTGTATCCAACACGCACCCCAGGCAGCACCCTCCCACACTCAAATTAATATTTTACTCACAATCCAAAACCTCTTGATGAGTTTGGTCAGAACCAAACAATTTATTTTTAGAACTGTACCCAAAACACGGGGTCAAGTGCACATCTCTCATATAAACACAAATTATACATTACATAACACCCTTGTGTTATGTCATTTATGTACCCACAGTGAGGATCCAATACATATCAGTGGTATATATCTTGTGCTCCAAGAAGACAAATAAAAATCACACGTCACCAAATATAGTACTTTCACACAAATGCAAGCATGCAAACATTCAGTATAAAGAAACACTAGAAATATGTATTTACTGGCTAAGGGTTCAGTGAAAAACTCTAAGGCAAAGTCGAACCACTTACACCATGTATTTTGCTTCAGTTAAGCTCCATGTGCATCAATTTGCAGTGAGGGGAGTTTCAATAGGAACAGTTAAATGATACACATACTGTATTACAATAGAACATATACCATTCTGTATTCCATTCTATCATTGTCTTCTTCCTTTTATTTCTGCACATAACAATTGCATGTTGTGTCTTAACCCCTGAAATACATAGCAGGTACCTCCAGAAATCAGGGATTACAAATCTCTAACTAACAATCTGTGTCAAAATGAAGAATTTTAACTAACACATTTATTACATCAGTTGCCAGGTTTAGATTAGCTGACTGGGTACCCAGGGAAATCCCCAGTGGGCCCCGGCATCAGGTTGGCACTCCAGGTCCACACTGGCCACGTATTCCAGAATGACTGGAAGACTTCTACAAATCTTGGGTAGACTTTGGAGGCTTCTATGGTATTCTGTATGTGAGTGTGGTGCAGGAAGAGTTAGTTTACACTGTGTCTGTCAATGTATGCAGGTGTCGGAGTCAGTTTGCTCTGCCTTTATAGGTCTATGTATGTGGGTATGTTTCAATGCATGAGGTTATGTATGTATCAATGTATGTATCGTTGGGTGCACTTATGTATGTTCCCGAGTAAGTATGTATAAGTACAAGCCCTATTATAATTTTGTGTTTGTTATGGCCCTATAGTGGGACCTCCACATGTGTTTGTGTGCCCTTGTTACCCCAAGTCATAATAATTAAAAATGGAAAGCCAAGTGCTTTTACTTGTTCTGTTTTAAGTATGAGATACATGTTACTTACATTAAAACCTTATACTGTATGTAACTAGCCCAAATACGGGGATTCTCTGTGGGTAATGCAGGAGATCGGAAATGTAAAAAAAAACGGAGCACAGCAGCAACAAACTGAAAGGCTACAATATCATGACTAGATTTAATAACAATTTAATTAAAATAGTAACTAACGCGTTTCACACATTTTCCAGCAGTACTCTCTGACGAAGTGCTGAAAAATGCATGAAATGCGTTACAGTTACTTCCCTTCACCTGATCCAAGATTGTCACTATTTGAATTAAATTGTTTTTAAATCTAGTCACGGTATTGTAGCCCTTCGCTTTGTTGCTGCTGTGCTCCGTTTTTGTAACCTTTCCGGATCTCCTGCATTACCTCTTCAGCGCGAGGCACGCACGTGGAACGGACGGCATCTTGCTGAGAGTCATTTTACCTATTACCTTCCCACATCATGGTCGCGAGACAGTGGGAGTTGGATTCTTTATACTAAATATATGAAGCTCTAGGGTGGTGGTCCATAGGAAGAGAGCCAGCTGGTACTGTTCATCTACAGTTACTAACTGCACAATCAACCATGAGGACTTTATGTTTACACCCCACTCTTATTTTGAGCATATTTCTCTTAAGTGTATATTTTACTCTATGATGCATTGATAGTCCCTTTCTTCAAGCAAGCTTACATACTTTTATCAATTAAAGACTGTTACTTTGTGTTCATGATTTGGAAGCACTGAACCACAGAACTTTGTTTTCTATTTTCCTTAGTTTTCTCTATGGGTAATGCTTTATGAATTTGTACCCAAAGGCAAAACACGTTAGTAATTTAAACTTTACTACAGTTCCTGCATTCAGTTTTCAACAATGCCTGAATTTATTTCAACAGACAGAGTATGGATGGTACAGTAAGCATAACAGTTGGATTTAATTATTTCCACTAATCAAACAGTGAATCACTGTTGAGATTCCATACCACCTACACCCTTGCAAAGCACAGATAGCTTGAAGACACTTGTCCTTTATGATTAATTCTGTGGCATGAGACAGAAGAAAATATGCAACAGTTAATGCACTTTAAGTTCAGGTTGAACAATCCAACCTGCACCCCCCCCCCCCCCCCCACCCCCGTAGGGACTACTATGTCAGTTAAGGGGTTAAGTGCCTTAAGGGGTTAACTGTGTGGGCTCATGCAGAGTAACCCTCTCTCCCATCACATGGTATAGATCAGGGGTGCGCAAACTTTTCAGTCTGAGCCCCCTTGCCTGCTACCCCCCCCCCTGCTCGCGCCTCCCCTCCTTACCTTGTCTCTGGCGTTCTGACATCACGATGTAGGTGAGTAGGTGCGTTTTGCTTCCTACTCAAGCTTTAAGCAGCAACATACAAATTCACGCACACGTTAATACATTGCCAATATCAAGGGGATGTAAAAATACACTTGTTACAGTATTTTGTAATATTTTATGTAGCACAGGTTACATGTATGATTATTGAATATGAATGTATACTATATTTCAGCATATACTATTCTGAATCCTAATACACTAGGTCTATTGCTCAGATGACTTTTGTCCCAGCATGATATGCTTATATCTTAAAATGTGTTTTACATGTTGTGGATAATTATTCGTACTTTTATACAGCACTTAAAGCAGCAATACTACTCCCCCCCCTTTTTTCTTTGTCGTATTTTTATCAGTAAAGCATGTGACAATATATAATTCTGCATTCTTACCTAAACTGGCAATCTTTTGGTGCTCCTGTTATAACTCAAAATCCTGATTGTGCGCCTAACAAAATGGCCGCTTTCTAACTGTGTGCTGCAGTCTGTGAAATGCTGCAACTGATATGTAACATTATATTACTAAGTGTAACACATTATTGTTACAGCTTTCAGAATAATACAGGCATACCCCGGTTTAAGGACACTCACTTTAAGTACACTCGCGAGTAAGGACATACAGTTTCGCCCGATAGGCAAACAGCAGCTCGCGCATGCGCCTGATAGCACGTCCTGAACAGCAATACCGGTTCCCTACCGGTACTAAGCTGTGTACAAGTGGGGAGACTATGAAGCCTGTCACAAATGCGTTAGTTACATCAGTTATGCACGTATATGACGATTGCAGTACAGTACATGCATCGATAAGAGGAAAAAAGGTAGTGCTTCATTTTAAGTACATTTTCACTTTACATACATGCTCTGGACCCATTGCGTACGTTAATGCGGGGTATGCCTGTATAGAGTCTGCTGTTTGGAACACAGCAAAAAAATATGTTTTTGATACTTTGTTGCCAAAGGGCAGAGCTCAAAAAGGTGTGTGTGAGAGCCTGTTTCAAAAGAGGAAGTGGATGTGACTTTATAAATGGTTGCTGTAGCAACCAAAAAATGATCAGTACATTCAATAAAATAATACAAAATTGCATTAGGGGCAAAAAAAAAACATATAGGATTTTTCATCTTTTGCTGCTTTAACTTTGAGGTCATCCATAAAACATTAAACAAATTTACTTTTAGGGCAGCAAAAATCTCTTGCACTACAATAGCCTCTGTATATTACCCAGTAAAACACTATATTTTTGCTGTCTGTAATACTTCTAACTAATTATTGGACCAACATAAAAATGATTTGTAGATGTTATGATAACAATACATATATAAGGATCCCTGTGTAGTATTTTCATGCTGATCCAATGTAAAGAATGGTAACATGCAAACCATTTGTTTTCATAACAAAAAAAAACTACTGGAATCCTTCCTGTATTAAACATATTATAGCAAAACATGTATTTGCCTTCCCTGCTCAGATAGGAATTACATAGAAGGGAAAGGAAAGTTAGTTGTTTAGAAGGAGTAGCTGAAATGTTGGAATGTTAATGAGTGAGTGTTTATGTTCCAGACAAGTGATCCTCCTTATGGGTAAAAATGTGTGAACTGCATTCGAGAAATTGTTCGCACCTGTTTCATAAATGTTGCTGTTTCACGAAACAGGGTTATAAAAATCGCTACATCAGTCTTAGATGTTACAGCAAACTGTGACATTTTGCAACACTAAGAGATCCAGAACCTGAAATTGTCACACACACACACACACACACACACACACACACACACACACACACACACACACACACACACACACACACACACACACACACACACACACACACACACACACACACACACACTTTGTGAAGTCAATATGCTGCACGTCTCACTAATTACGGGTCTGACCCGGTCCGGTTGGGAATATTGCGGGGCTCGGTGCAGGAACATGTGGTGCGGGGCCTCTTACCTTTTCCATCTCCTGCTGCAGGGTCCCTCATCATCGCACCGCAACGTCAAATGGTGACGCATTGCAATGACAATGGGACGTCATGGGATGTCGTGATGCATTGTCATGGCAACGCACAGCCACAAGAACAAAAATTACTAGGATGGCGCTCTCCAATAGACTCAAGTGATATAATACAAATGTACATAATAATGGTGTGGTGATCAACATAAACACATATAATTTAAAAAAATTGAATTGGGTGAATAACTAGTAGTAATATTGACAAGTAAATAAAGTGAAAAGGTGAAAAAATGGAGTTCACCACTCAACCTCAAAATAGAAAAACTGTTTCCCAGATGCAACGTGTCATAGCAACGTGATGCCGCAAGGCGTCACAACGCCACATGGTGTCCCATTGTCATGGCAACGTGACGCCAATTTGACGTTGCAGCGCCATTGATGAGGGACCCTGCAGGAAGAGATGGAGAAGGCGAGAGAGTTACAGAGGCCCCAGGCTATGCCCCCGCAATCAGTTTCATTGTTATTGGGAAGATCGCGGGGCCCCTGTAACTACGGGGCTTGGTGCAATGGCACTTCCATCCAGGCCTGCCCTGGGTCAGCCAGGAAAACGAAGCAAAAATATCAATACAACCTATTGTGACATCAGCAGGAGCGGTGCTACTAACATTATTACTAAATGCAATTAGCAGCAGGTGTTTGTTGTCTTTGTATTAATCTACTATATATTTTGGAAAGTTGTCTGTCTCTTTCCTATGCATTTGGACACCTCTTAAAATATTGTAACCACATTTTGCATGATGGTTCCTGAGATCAAGGAGCACATTTTTGTCTGTTTGGATGCATTCTACTTTTAATTCTATGACTTATTTAGATTTCTCTAAGCAAGTCAGCCACCGGGTGTTGTACCTGGTAGGCTTTGTATCTGGCACGTGACATCATACTGGGGACATCATAATGCACATAGCCTGGTGGCAGATAAGGAGAATCCGATAGCTATAACGAAAGCAGACAAAGAAAGGAAGAGAGGAAGCCAGTTGGAAGAAAGTAAGAATGCTGGAGGAGACAGAGACGGAAAGAACTGGAGACTACATAAGGTATTAAAGGAGAGTGGTGGGAGGGAGAGAGAGATGAGGGGAAGGAGAGAGAGGAGGGGGGAGGGAGAAGAGCGTAGGAGGGGTGAGAGGGGGAGGAAGGGATGAGGTTGGTTTCTTAGAATTTCCGAGCAACACTGGGTGCTTTCAGGTATTTATGTATAATAGAGAATTTTGAGCCACTGTCCTGACTGAAAATATCATTCATTTTATCTCCATCATAAATTTCAACAATGTCTCATTCTCACTGATAAAGGCACTTGGCATTTAAACCTCTGTAAAGTTTGGGTTCTTCTACCATATTGGATTTGAAACCAGTTAATATAAAATGTAATATGTGTATTTTTAAAAGAACTTGATAAAATATGGTAACAAACCAAAAAATAGTACCAGCACTCTCTGTCTCACAGCTACAGATATAAGCGAATACCAGTGTAGGGAATATGAATAATTTAATGACACTAATAATAAACTGAAAATATAGCAACAATAGCCAATACGCCAATGCAAGAATAAATATCACCATAGAGAAAATCAAAAATTAAAGGGGGTAGAGGGGAAAGAAGGAGAAGGGGAAAAAACACAAAAGAAAAGCAAAAAATCACAAAAATGGAAAAAGGAAAGCAAACTAGGGGGGCGACGTTTCGAGGGGTGACCTCTTCATCTGGCCCATTCCCCCTGGTCCCAAAGGGTCCCAGAGGTACTTCCCTAAGCCTTCCCTCCCCACTGTCAAATAATCCCACACTCAGCTAATGATATAAATCTAAAGTCTAAAGAGGGCAAATCACATAAGCAGATATCAAATATCAAACAATGAATGTAGATACAAGAATATTGTAAAAGACACAGAACATATGCAGATATCAGATGTCAATCAGTGAACAAGTATAAGCAAACCCTCTTCCTGGTGCCCTGTCGAGTGCTTGGCCTCTTGTATCTACATTCATTGTTTGATATTTGATATCTGCTTATGTGATTTATGTGTGGGATTATTTGACAGTGGGGAGGGAAGGCTTAGGGAAGTACCTCTGGGACCCTTTGGGACCAGGGGGAATGGGCCAGATGAAGAGGTCACCCCTCGAAATGTCACCCCCCTAGTTTGCTTTCCTTTTTCCATTTTTTGATTTTTTGCTTTTCTTTTGTGTTTTTCCCCTTCTCCTTCTTTCCCCTCTACCCCCTTTAATTTTTGATTTTCTCTATGGTGATATTTATTCTTGCATTGGCGTATTGGCTATTGTTGCTATATTTTCAGTTTATTATTAGTGTCATTAAATTATTCATATTCCCTACACTGGTATTCGCTTATATCTGTAGCTGTGAGACAGAGAGTGCTGGTACTATTTTTTGGTTTGTTAGTACTTCTGAAGGGAATTAGGGTCCCTTCCTGTTCCGTGCACCCTGCTGAGTCATTGTGTCAGAGTGCTGTCTATCAACCCCCCCTTTCTACCATTGATAAAATATGGTATTTCTATATATTTTATACTCTGCATGTAGATTATGTAGATAGATAAATAGATACATTTATAAAATCATTGAATTCATATGAAATTTCAACTGAAGGTTATTTTATGCAAAGTTTAACTTAAAAATGTATTTGTTGATTGAAAAGATCAAGTAGACATATACAGTAGTTTAATGCAAAAGGTACCTTCCAGACAATGCAACAGAAGAGTGCACAGATAAACGTATCCATCAAAATAGCACTCAAGGAGGGTTAATATAGAGTTTTATGACACAAACCAATGTAGAGAGAATAAAGGAACTGCTTCGTTGGCACAGTCATACAAAATCCATTTACATCATATTTGGCTGATATCTTAGCAATATTAAAATGACGAAACACAATAATATTGATATTTTATATGCTGTCATACCAATGTAACCCTCCCTGCCCGGCTTCTAGGGAGATTACATCGGTGTGTTATGTATGGCTACTCCGCGTTGGTTACCTTCACTCAGGGACTGGATTAAGGCAGCTGGGCGATGAGTTAGCAAGGTTGTAGAATAATGGGCGCTAGGAACATTTGTCATACGACAGTCTTTTATTTAGATCCCCAGGCACAGGAAACGCACACCACACGTTAAAGAACGTTGTATGGTTGATCTATTGTTATCGATACATTCTGCGCTTCCATGAATGCCCACACTTAACACTACAAGGGAGGTACATATCTTAGTTGCTTAACTGTTCTGAGACCCGGGCCCCCCTCCTCTTTTTCTGTTCAGGATATCCCTCTGTATTATCCCGGTAATGCTACGTCCATTGGAAATCCCAGTGGGTCCTATACAAGTGACCCCAATACTTTTGGTCTGTGCGGGAACTGCTACTTCCCTGTAGCCGGAGAAAACTGTTAATGCAGATCCGCAGTTAGAGCCAGTCCGCCGGCACCCAGGAGTCCTCGTTACCAAAGCCCTCTATGGCATGTCGTTTTCATACTTTGAAGATTATATTGGACTCCCTTAATCTCCTTCTGGGATCCTAATTTAACCAGGGTACAGGCCCTAACTACAACATAATATAACCAGGGTAAAGGCCCTAACTACAACATAATATAACCAGGGTACAGGCCCTAACTACAACATAATATAACCAGGGTACAGGCCCTAACTACAACATAATAAAGTATAGGTGGGCCTGGTCTATACTATTGTATTATGAACATCCCTCTCTCTCCTCCCTGAGGCTCCTCTCCTCTCGTCCTCCTGGAAGCTAACCTTCTCAAACAGTCCCCTCCCTTTATGTACTCTCCGTGATTTCACAATTCCATGGCAACACAGGGTGGGGCGCAGTACACGCTAAAGATGCGAGTAACCCTTTAGAGGGGGGGGGGGGTTGCACACAATTGCCATAGGATGGGGAGTGTATTGAAAGTAAATAATCATCAACCATACTGTTCTGTAGTTATAACTCAGGATGATACAAAATTACTGTTTGGGCTGAATATACAACTACACTGAGTGAGGATATAATAAGTAACCCCGCTGAAGAGGAAAAATAGCACTACTAATTATTGAATATAAAGAATTCAGGGTAATCTCAAAAAGCACCCATGGCAATATAGAGTGGCGAGAAAAAGTTTGTATACCCCTTAGGATTTTCCCATATTTCAAACCTAAAATGTTATGAGATCTTAATCTAAGTCCTAATAATAGATAAAGATATCCTGATCAGACAAATGACACAAAAACATGATACTTTTTCAACATTTATTTATCCACAAATGATTCAACATTCAATATCCATGTGTGGAAAAAGTATGAGAACCTTTAGATTCAGTACCTGGTGGCACCGCCTTGTGCAGCAATGACTTCAACTAATCATTTCCTGTAACTGCTGGTCAGTCTCTCGCATTGGTTCTGAGGAATTTGGGCCCATTCCTCCTTACAGAACTGCTTCAACTCAGTGACATTTGAGGCTTCCTTGCATGGACAGCTTGCTTCAGGTCCTACCACAGGAGGATACAAATATGAGAAAGAATGAGATAAATGAACCACATGGGTGTTAGATTTAAGTTAAAATTCATCAACTCAGGAGCGGTTCTTCCATACCTCTCCTCCCACCCAGATGCCAAGCGGGATTCTGTCAGTAATGTACCTCTGACAGTAGTGCCATGTGAATCACCGTTATGATAATGCAAATAATGTCTAGCCACAGTAATTAGGGTGTTGTGTCTACTCACATCATCCCTTTCCATTCCCTACCCCAGGGGTACGCAAACTGGGGGGCGCACACCCCATGGGGGCAGGAGATTTTTCTGGGGGGGTTGCAGAGGCCCCATGCTCTTCCCCAAGGCATTTAAATTAATGCCGGGAGTTCGCATGAGGCCTCTGCAACTCTCAACTTACAGTGATTCAGACGGCTGTGTGACGCGTCGCCATGGCAACGCAGCTTCGGGGTCATGTGACATGACATCACGCGCACCAAATGACGCCGCGGGTCATGTGACGTGACGTCACATGGCCTGCAGCATCATTAAATGCAGCTCCAAGGTAGGGGGAGGGCAAGCACTGGGGCAGGCAAGACGGGGGGGGGGGGGGGGGCGCAGCAGCAAATGTTTGTGCTCCCCTGTCCTACCCCATAGTTGTCTTGCATCCAGTAGATTTTTAAAACTTTGGCACAGGAGCACTTCAAATAGTAAACAACACCTGTAGTTCTAAGTGGAATAAAAGTGGGTCTCCATCTCCCACTACCATGAAAAGCATGGTCTGTAACCATGTATTGCCAGGCCTTACATGAACCACCATTAATTTCTCTATTGGACATACAGTACTAGACCCTATTCCTATATTCCCTTTGCACCAATATATCTGATAGATATTTTTGATTGTTTAACAAATCATTTTAACTTTAACTGTCACAAATAAGTGTCCATCGGCAAAATGTGTTTCTGTTTTTGTAATATAGTTTGTAGGAGGATCCAATACAGGTTTAAATGACTAATAAACTAATAAGTAATATAAGTTCAAAAGAACAAGCAGATAAAACTGATTCCCATCTTTTGAAATCCCTATCAACCGCTCCAAAAAGTATGGAAAATATTAATTCTTAACCTTCTTGGAATCCTCTTCTGTTTCATGGAAACATTCCACCATGGTTCAGGTTGATTGTATTGTTATATCCTCAGTCAGGGATATGTTGCTGTGTTCACTGCTCAGACAGGAATTTTGTATCATCACCAGATATGACTATGATATGTGGAATGTATTTCATTCAGATAATTTCGTTAAACAGATGATCCCTATAGAGTTCGAAATGAAGACGTTTCAATTGGTTAAAAATGGTTTTAAAAAAGATGGGAGAGCGTCTTGCTCTTTTACTCTGATGTCTTAGAAGGTAGAATATGAAAAAGTTATCTAGAAAAATGGTAAAGTTGAGAATAATAAATGGAGAATTGATGTCAAACAGTTTGAGGATAACCACTACATTTATTAAGTTAAAAAACGGAAAGTGCACGATTACATCAAAGGAAGACAATTCAGATATACTGTATAAGAAAGAACTTTGATTAGGGTAATGTGGATTACACTAATTATTTAGTATGTGATAAATTAAAGAAACTGAATCAGTAAAACCCTGGTATTCCTCCAACATGTCTAATTCTTTTTGTCCACTGGTTGTGAATTCTTGAACAAGTGTGTGTGTAGAACTGGGCAACTGTTTACTCTGGGATCTAACAACTCCTTTTTTAAGGACAGTCACTCCAGTACGTTCAATACATTTTCCATCATACAATGCAATGTTTCTTACATTAAGACTTTTTTTTAATAAGGACGTTTGAGTTGGGTAATTTATCTTGTGTATAAGGATATAGCAAACCTTTTTGTCAAACATGTATATAAGAGCAAAACATAATTTACATGATTCTTTATTGATTTAAAAAAAAAAATAATAGAGATCAATCAACAGATAAAAATGATGTTAAGTCAGGGGAGCGCAAACTTTTGCTGCTGCGCCCCCCTGTCTTCCTTGCCCCGGCTCTTGCGCCCCCCCTACCTTGTATCCATGTCAAATGATGCTGCGGGGTCATGTGATGTCACATGACCACTGTGTCATTTGACGCGTGTGACATCACGTCACATGGCCCGCGGCGTAATTTGATGACGCGTTGCCATTGCGACGCATCACACAGCCGGCTGAATCCCGGTAAGTGGAGTGTTGCACGGGGCCTCTGCAACCGCCCGCGCCCCCCCCCCCCCTGAAAAATCTCCCACACCTCCTTGGGGGTGCGCCCCACAGTTTGTGCACCCCTGTCTTACGTCAAGCTTATATTGGCGGCAGCCGGGCGCGTGATGCACGCTTCCGCATCAAATGAATGTAACCTAATGCAGTTGCCTATACTTCGCTCGCTGTGCGAGCGCTGCAGAGCGTACGCGCTTCTCCCAAGCAGATTTTCATTTTTTGTTCTGGCATGCGGCGGCAGTTTCACGTGAGTGGTTCAACCAATGAAGGCGAACTGCTCACAGCCACACCTCTGCCACGCCTCCCTGTCTCCTCTGCTTGCCTCCTGTCTGCAGTACAGGTTTCGGGCATGCGCATCACCCTAGTGACGTCACGAGGACGCGCACACACTCGCACGGACCGGGTATAATAAAGGCCTTATTATCAATTTAGCACCAGTAACCATAGATTTTTGCATACTGAGTTTGGGAGACATGACTTCCATATATAGTGGTGTTTTTGCCTATAGATATCTGAAAACCCCACTGAGTATCAGTGTAGGGGTAACAGCTCTTCTTATTGAGTTTGGTCTGCTTTGACACCAAATAATCATTAACTGTATCATCAATAATATTATGTACTTTGATCATTTTGACCAACTATGTATATGTAATACAGCTCAGTATTTGAAAGGCAAAGGACTTTGAAACACTTTCATTTCAATAAAGCATAAGGTGTCTTTCAGCTTACCATCACTTAGTAAATATTGTCGTTTGCCCCCCATAGTAAATATGGTCCTTTTATCTGTGTGCATAATGTAGCTCAGAGGCTTCTCAAATGAAGTCAGACTTGCAAAACATCATACAGATTGTGACCTGCTTTTATCATTGCCTTAGACTCTCTCAATATGATAAAGGTCAGGCAGCTCCCTGACCCTGTTTCTTTACAATAAGCCTGAACCTTTGCCTTAGGCTTTCTGAACTTGCACCCAACACCGAGAACACTGAACTTTCCTTACAAAAAGCAGGTCAAGGTAACATTATACATTTCAAAAGTTGGGAAACTACTACAGTATATATTGCCATGGCTCCCATGAATCACGTGTCACATGCACTGTAAATGTTGTTCCTGCTCATTACAAATGCTGTTCTCATTATCATCAGATCAATGTAATATAATAGCTGATAAAGAAAGAAGACCGTAGAGATTCAGAGAGAAGAGTTAATTTCGAAAAGTTAAAAATACAAATGCGCATCCCTCTTGATCCCCAACTTTCTTACTCCTAATGATGCTCAAAACCCTGCAATATAAGGATAACCAACCATTTATTATCTTTTATTTATACTTATGTAGCCAAATGCCCCTAGCTATAGCCTTCTACTTGCCTCAATACTATAAGTCCTGGTAAGAACAGGCAGTGTTGGGGTTAAACTCCTGCGCAGGGCTTAGCCTGCAGTTGCAGCCTGGATGGGTGCTATGTTGCTTATCCAGGGACAGGCCTAAACCGGCAGTTAGAGTGTCATCCCTGGGAAGGGTACCGACTAGGTCACATGTATATGGTGGGATGCCTGTCAGTACCTAGACCTGTCCTGTTATGGGGCGGGGTTACACACCCTTTCCCGCAGGTATAAAAAGCTGACACTCCACCAAATTGTACGTTAATGATTATGGGACAGTATGATACACTTTTCCCTACAAGAAGGTCAAGGAGATTGGGAGGGGCTCTGGGGGCCTCAAGCCCCTGGGGTCTGTTCCAGGGCTGGAGGACGATCATGCTGTTATGCAATAAAACTGCTGTTGGACCAACTATGGTGTGTGGTTATTAGAGAGGAGTAATGCCTGTGGGGACCATCCTTCATCCAGCAGGATCCTCATGGGAGGGAGGTGCTGCACAGTAAAGAGATGGAAAAAGCCTGCCCTGTTGCTGCTCCCAAACTACAACCGCGGAGCAACCAAGACCTCCTGAACCAGCAAGTAAACTACAGTACTCAGGGAAACACCCATGTAGTGGCCAGATCATCCGTGGCAGGGGGGGAACAGGTGCTATACTTATGAACCCTTTCATACTTGTTAATTAAAAGAGGGGATCTTTAGTTCTAAATTAAGGGCAAAACATGATAAGCACTAATCCAGAATCCACAGTTTATCAGACTCAAACAATACATACCGTAGTATTCTCAAGCATTATAGTTTCTATGCAAGGGTTGTTGGGGTGTGACCTTATCTTTAAGAGCAAATTTAAAAAATGCTGACGCACATGACTCTAGATCAGTGTTTCCCAACTCCAGTCCTCAGGGAACCCCAACAGGTCAGGTCTTACGGATATCCCTACTCCAGCACAGATGGGTCAATCAGCGGCTCAGTCATTTTGATTAAATATACGTAATACTTTCTGCCTTATTCATCACAGCATCCTGCAGTACACCGCTGGTAATTCAGTCAAATGACCACGTTCATCTCTGACTTATGACATCAGGGCCAACGTCAGCCTTCACAGGACTCGAATCTGCACCTGACCCCTCGTGTCAGCAACACTGCGAGTAACCATTCTCTTTCTCTTACACTCCCCCTCAGTCACCCCCCTTTCTTTCACCCACCTCTCTCTCACTCACTTACCTCTCCCTCACTGACTAACTCAACCCCCTCTCTCACTCACTCAACCCCTCACTCACCTGTCTCTCTCACTTACTCCTGTCTCTCTCACACACACTCCCTCCTTCTCACTCTCTCTCCCCCTTCCCTTTCACCATCACCCCTCCCTCTCCACTTTTGCTCCCTCCATTTGCCCCCAATCTCCCCTCCATCCCCCACTCTGTCCCCTCCTTCCCCCCTTTCTCCCACCCCTCTTCCCCCTTTACCTCTATCCCTCTCCCTCCCCCCCCACTCACACCCCCCCCACTCACCGCGTTACCCTACTGTTGTTTCACCCCGATCTGCTCCTTTTTTTCAATTCTATACCCAAGTCCACTTTTAATACATAAAGGGGACATTTTAGCAAAGACCACAGAGTGCAGACTCGGGATGCTTAGTATCTAGCAAGAGATAAGATAAGAGAGTATAATACTAATCATTACCTACGTAATCCTTACTCTGCTCCATATGAACTGCACGCTCTAAGTCTGTTCATAGCTCAAACAGGCACTTTGCACCACTGACAGTTGCACAGCTGCTCAGCATGCAAAGTAACTCATATTAAATAAGAGTAGAACTGTAGAATGAGAATATAAATTGGGTTCAGAGCTTTTTTTATGATTAACAAATGGTCTAAAGGTTTCATTGCTATTCAAAGATTGTGAGGCAGCTACATCATTTAATTCAAGAGTTTGCTGCCAAGCTTCATCTTTTTGCATTAATGCTTCGGCATAGCTGGTTGTGCAACATTTACATAAATTGTACTGCAGACAGATGTATTCTTGGTGCATAAAGAATTTTCTATCTGCATCTCACTCCATCCACCTGGAGAACATTACTCACAGTAGTCTCTCTCGTCTCCAATGCTGACGCTGCTGCCATGGTGACGTTGCAATGCCCTGTATCTTGCCAGTCCAATTGCCCTACACATTTCGCGGTTCAGGCCTGCTGTAAGAAGTAAAGCCTTACTACACTATATAAGGATCTTCTGTCTGTGCTTCCTTTTCACGTAGCTTCTATCCTAAGGAGTCACTTGTACCTGGAATATCATATTTATTTTTTATGCTGGTCCGCTTCTGTGGTGACATCCCGTTACTCTGGATCTTGCCGGACTGCTGCTAATTCCCCTACGCGTTTCATGGTTCGGGTTCACTTCACCCTATCCATTTTGAAGAGGACCTTAAAAAGAAATGCGCATGATGAATTGGCTGCAAAGCAGCAGGATACAGGGTAGTGCAATGTCACCACAAAACAAGCTCAGCACTGGAGCCAAAAGAGGCTGGGAAGACGGGAACATTGAGGAGAGAAGGAGTGAGAGGCGGGTTTAAGGAAGGAGAAGAGGGTCAGGTTACTGGTAACAGAAGAGGGTAAGTGGGTTAGGACTTGAGCCAAGTTCTGAAATGGGTATCAACTTCCTTAATTATGTGTTACTCATCTTCTCACTTTATTAAATATGTTAGGGAGACCTCATACTTCCTGAAAAAAATCAATTTTTTCTATTTTTACGGTAAACAATGTTCTCTGTAAAGAGAGATGAAGAATGTTCTTTAATTTGCCAACATGGGTATATTTTAAATCATTTGTGTATCTTCTATTACAGCCAATCCATCCACTAAAGGATTAAATCAACAGTACCACCAGTTGGGTATTGTTTTCTCTAGATTATCTACACCTATGTGCTCCCCCCCCCCCCCCCAGTTAATGACAGTAGTTGTAATGCTGATGATATTTCTTTGTGCATATCTAAAAGTGGCCGAATATATGATAGACTTGCTGTAAAGGTCATATTTTCTTCAGAAACCAGGCAGAAAATAACAACATCCTTGTTTTTAGGTATATGAGCAGCTGCTTCCCACTAAGGTAATAGCTATTTTACTTAGCAGCTGGCACATCTCCAGCGCAATTAGTGAAAGATGTGATGTCAACAGCTGTACAATATTGGCCCTACAAACAAACACACCGAAAATAAAAACCCAATCTGATCTTTTTCCCCTTAAGACAACAAGGCACTTGCTCCTCCACACCTCCCCATCCTACACATGCCTGTCTCCTGCATTATTTTTGCAATCTACTAGTATAAAGAAAATGCTCCTAAAATGCATTTAATTAATATGATACATGTGAGGCTTTAAATTAAATTTGAATGTAACACTGGCATAATTGCAATCAGCACGTAATCCTAAAAATTTGCATTATTCCCTTGCTGGAAAAGGAGTCAACTTGTAGGAGACGCATTTTTATTAGGCATAAATTACAAAATGTGCTGACACGATTTTCTACTGACCTTCAACAGCCCAGCACATTAAAAACGCAGTTCACAGCCCTATTGAAATGCAGATTCTCATAAAATGGGATGAAAGAGAAAAGCTAAAACGCCTGTCAAGAACTATTATTGACACATGCATGACAATAGCGGGGAATGCAGGTTTGTTGAAAAGTAACTGGAAAATAAATAATTCCATTGTGTGAATAAAAAAAAAAAGAAACACCCAAATGCATGATGGAACTATCATTGTAATTATGGAATCTGTATGCTTTTAGCTGTAAAGTGGCTAAAATATGGCAAACAATTCACAAAGCACCTACACCATAAGGAATGTTGCCTGAATCAATGCCAGAGATTAGGAAATGTTTGCAAGTCCTGCATTTCAAATCGTTAAACCGTAAACTGTAATATATCAGCAGTTGAATTAGTTTAGCTGGCAAAAAGCCTATCTTGTTAACCTTCAAAGGTGAAATATTCAGCAATAAAACAGGCAGACGTTCCAGGCACATATACATATACATATACATATGAATTTGCAAGGCTGCCATTGATTCTAGTATTTGTCTACAATTTGCTTTGCTGCTTTCCTAAACGATTAAAAATCGGAGAGACTTAACACTAAAATGGGTTTTCAGAACATTTTATCACTTGACCTATTCAATGCGTTTTTAGCTCCCATTGTAGTCGTCCAAACCGGTCTGAGTTGTGTTTCTTGTAACGCTCGTTTGTTTGGGGGTGGGGATTTAAAAAAAAAAAAAAAAACTGCCTCTGATCCAGTCTCTGATTGGTTCCCTGGCGCACCATGTGACATGTCTCCGCTCGGGAACACAATCCTGTTGTATCCCCTGCTGGCTGACGAGTCACAGTGTGCAGTGAGCCAGGAAGTGAGGAGTCACCGGGGACTGCTAGAGAGGAGTTAAGAGGCTGGTGAGAGGCGCACACGCGGCCTGCTATAGCGGGAACCGAGCCTTAAACAAAATAAGCAAGTACCGTACTTTTCAGAGAAATTACTGAGGTGGACAAGATGTCACATGGCTGTAAGGAGCCATTTGGAAGTAAGCAATACAAGCTAATCTTTTCTTTGCCTTATTCCTTACAGAGAAAGATGTGTCCCTCAGCAGTAGTCCATAGCAGCCTTTACTGTGGTTCATGCTATGGTACTTCTATCAAATACATCTTGCTTGGCACTAGAAAGTGTGGTAAAAAGGGGCAAAGCTGACTTGGGCCAATATAAGAATTGTGGGGCCTTTGCGGGGGCAATAGGGCACATGGGACAGGTTATGGACACTGGGGGCCCCTACATGACGCCTGGGCCAGTGAAGGTCCCTACTGCTGGGGTATTATACTGGTCCACCATGTCCAGTCTTAATGGCAGAAGGGCATGCCAGGCAGGCCTAGTCCCCCTCCCATACCCACTGCCCACCATTGGGGGCCTAGAATTCAGACACCTCTTCCAATGTGCAGTCGTCCCCTCCCTGTTGGGACTTAGGCTGCATCTTCTCCCTCTCCCCGCATGGGAGGCTCCACATCCTGGCTCATGCCCACGTGACTGGGCTAAGGAGGATTGCAGCCTGCCTCCTCGTCCTGGGACATCGCCTTGCTTCCAGTCGCTTTCCCGGGCCGGGCCGGGCACTCGCCAGGGCTGAAAGTCTTGCTGTCTCGTGTCGTGGCTCCATCCACCGGGTTCCATTCCCGTGATGTCTGCAGGCCAACATCTGCATCACCCCCCCCCCCCCCCCGCCGCTCGGCTCAGCCCCACGTCTCTGCACCTCCAAAATTAGAGAGGCCATCCGTTCTTCCACGGATGTGTACACCGGCAGTGGGGACTCTACAAACCAACGGACCAGCCGTGAACCTCAGGGGGCACAGGCAGGAACACAAGAGCAGATGGTTGAGGATCACCGATAGCCATCGGAACAGCAGGAACAGGCACACCACAAACAGTAGCAGCAGTGACCGCAGGAACAGGAGCTAGGCCTGCCCTGGATTTCCTGGGCCTTGTGGAGCGTCTGCTTTACATGGTAAGTACAAAAAAATCTATGGATTAAAAACTTCTGCAAGGGAGAGGAGGACATACTTGAAAACTAGAGGTAACTCTCAATGTATTACTTCCTGGTAAAATATTTTATAAATAAATAAGTATAGCCCCCAATGTACTCTGCAATATACCCCAGGAGATGTTCCTCCCCATGACACAAACCCCTGCAGAAATGACTCTGGTCAATACCTGGCATGGAGGGGGGCGGGGGGCATTGGGAGGAATGGGCACCACCAGTCATGTCCAGCCCTCACCTAGGGCTCGTGCTAGCTTTGTGTGTGTGGTTGTTTATTTGTATGTGGTGGACGTATCAGGTGTGTGTGTGTTTATGGTGCCTACATACCAATATAGCCGACATTATTGCATCCATTACTGTGTGGTAATGGGTGCAATAATGACAGCTACACCTGTATGTGTGGGGCGAATGGCCCCCTAATATCAGGGCTGATAGGATGCACTTGCCCCCCAAATAAAAATTCAACCAGCCAGCCCCTGGGGAGGGGGCAGAGAGAAGGGAGAGAGAGAGGGAGGAGGGAGAGAGAATATCTGGGAGAAGGGGGTGGAGAGAGCGAGAATGGCGGGGAGAAGGGAGAGAATAGTGGGATAGAATATGGAGAGAATATTATGGCCCATATCCCTTACTCCCCTTACTCATACCATTACCAGTATTTCATTATAGATTTTTTGGTGGAATGGAATACAGTCCAAAGCGGTCATTCCGGCCATTGACATCAATTGAGATTTTGAGGCAAAACAGCCCCAACAGCTGCTTTTCACTGTATTAAATCAGCCCCTTAGAAGTGGCTAAGGTTTATGTGGCCGTAATAGTAATGTTCATCATTAATCTATGTGTGAAAGAGAAATCAATTATCCTCTTATCATCAGACTTGCATACAATCGCCTACACATGAGAAACAAATAATAATGGAGATATATGTTTCTCCGAAGCATATTGTGTACAGTAGCTCAGTGCTTTGAAACTCCCACTCTAACCAAACCAAGAGGCTTTGGGCATATTAGTTTCAACAATAGTTGTTGTCATAAGGCGCATTAATTTATTGTTAAATCTTGTTTTCTCTCTTTTGTGTGGCACTTGCATGCCTCGCTCTTCAAGTAGTTTCTAATCCTATTGTTATTTTAGAGAAGCAGTTCTTTTGAAATCATGATATGTTTTGAAAGATATTAATTTGTGATATAATGTTGATGTGTAGACCTGAGTGGGTTCAGTGCTCAATATTTTAATAGAGCTTAATTATAAGCCTTTGAAGTATGTGTGGTTGAATCAATGAAACTGAGTTTTTTTTAAACCGCTGTAGAGCTGGTTTTTATCCCATATTTGTGGGTGCGACATGTAACACTTTGCAACTTGCAGCATGATTGAACTACCTTGCTGTATGTTTATTGTGCTTTGTGTTTTTTTACTTTCCCCTTCTTTATACCTGGCTGTGCGGAAAACCTGTGTAGTGCAGCAGGCATAAGCTTATAGGGATCAATTTTAAAATGGATTTGAAGCAAAAGTTGACACTGTGTGCTCATTTGCATGTCATTTCCCAGAATCCCTAGCTGTAGTGGAAGCAGGGCCGGCTGGCATATTTGCGCGCCTCGGGGCAGTGACATGTGCGGGGCCTCGGCTCTTACCTTCTCTGGAGACATCTGGCGGCTGGCGGCATCTCCTCCCGACATCTCCTTCCGGCATTTCCCCCTGTATGGTGCTGTCATTTTGGCTCTGCGACGTAAAGGTGAGTGAAAGGGCATGAAGGTGTCCTCTAATGGAATGTAGGTTGTGGAATTTGGATTGGCTCACCCAGCTGGGGTGAGCAAAGTGGCGGGCTGGGGGGCGGGAACATTTTCGGCGGCTACAGAGGTCCCGCACTCTCCCCCAAGGCATATCAATGAAATGCCGGGGGGACCACGCGAGGCCTCTGCAGCTGTTCCTAGCTGATCTTCGGCGACAGGTCACCATGGTAACCAGCGTCGGAGCCGAGAAGGGGGGACACGAGTCGGGAGGTAAGCAGGCAAGGGGGGCACAGGTTAAAAACGTTGCGCACCCCTGGTGTACAAGTTTGTCTGGAACTCTAAATATATTTGGTGCTGGCATGGTCCTCTTAATTTACGTATAATTTATGCATAAGATTGGGAATAAAATGGCCGTTTTCATCCACAACGGTGTCTCGGTATTTTGTGCGTAGTAGAACACAGTGAGGGGTGTGAGGTGGGGTGGCAACAAGGCGGAGGGGAAATTGACCTTTCTGTTAATCAAGAAACTTTCCCAAAATCACAAGGAGATGCCTTTGTGATTCATCATTGTTCTTGCTGAGGAAACTGCTGTCTACTGGACTGGATTATCATCTATTGGATATCTCCAACCATTCATTGGACTGTAATATATCCCACTATTTGGACTCTAAGGCGACGGTCTGTATTGTGTTTCTCATGATTTTTCACTGCTTTGTACAATAATTACAAACAAACAAAGAAGCGCAAAGAGCCCCCCAATTAGTGAATACTAGTAGGCAATAAAAATACACTGGTATAACGATACCGTCCTCCGTCCTCCGTCCTCCTCCAAATGAGTGTGGGACCTCCTTAGTAAAAGAGAGCCCTTGAGCACTGACAAAAAGAAGAAAAAGAGGCAAGCATAGTCTAACACGGTAATTATATTGTACACGCAGGCAATCCCAATTGCTCTTACACAAAGTCCAATGAATTCAAGCCTTGTGTGGTATTGACGGGACACCCGCACCCTTCCTGCACGATTTATACAATAATTGCATCAATTAAAATGTTATCACTGTAAGTAGCAGTTCCCGATGCACACACCTATGATTATTTTAAGCCACCTGCAACCTGAAGACGCCTAAACCCACCGGCCGTTATCAGCCTAACAGGAGATATATAAAACCATCGGCCAAACCAGAAGGGCATCACCAGACTGGGCCACCGTAGCCACAGCCCAGCAGCACCTTCTCCACCTTATTTCCACTGGATCGCTGATTCTACCTTACCACGTGCAATCTGAACACCACCCCACCGCCAGCTGTGACAAATAACAAAAAGCACCCATAACTTTTTAAAAATTTTATATACATATATATGAATAACGCTTTTATATAGATCACTTTGATTATTTTTTTTGGTTTTTATTTTTTATTGTTTTTTTTTATTTTTATAAACGACTATTAACATATAAAAAAACAAACAATTACCACTCATGTCCAAAGCAAAATAAGGACAGGAGGGTAGGATCCTTGTACCACAATCAGAAAAGAGGGTGATTGACTTCCTCCCTCACCTTATATACCCACCTAAAGCCAGCCCCCTTACTCTGACCAACAGCACACATAACCCCTTACTTCCTACTCTGGGGGCCTCAAACCCTTGTCATGCCCCCCTTCCATAATAGTACAGGTGGCTACTTGCCCTCAAGTAAATATGTCAGTGCCTATAGCAATACAATTAAAAGAGCTGTTGGTGGCAGAAATGTTTTACATTTGACATTAACTAGATTTATGCAATCTCAGACTAAGCAGAATTCAAGAACAGGAGAAATATTTGGGGCAAAGATGAAGAATTTGAAACGTCAATACAATGTATGTATCTCTTAACTCTTCTATAACTCTTCCTATTGACCATTTATACATTTACATATCAAATGTTGATGCACTTGGGGCAAAAGAGGTGGAAACGTACTCCCTCGGCACAACAGCAGTAGCTCTCCTGGTTCCACAGCTCCTCTCCGTGTACTCAGTTACACAGATTCCTTGTTAGACAGTCCAATTGCAAAGGCCCTATGCCTTTCGTTGCTGCAATACTGGCGTCTTCGTGCCCTGATGTACGCCAGTATTGTACGTACACCAGTATTGTTGCAACGAAACCTGTAGGGCCTTTGCAATTGGACTGTCTATCAAGGAAGCTGTGTAACTGAGTATAGAGAGAGGAGCTGTGGAACCAGGAGAGCTATTGCTATTGTGCCATGGGACCACTGTGTGGACGCACACCTTTTGAGTTAACTGGATCCAGAAGCGGATACATGTCACACGCTTCCAACCATGAGATTCCAGCTATCCACCGGCAGATCACCTAGATGAATTCCTTGTACAGTTCCTAATGCACTTGATCTACCTACAGTACCTTTGTGAGTGGCCTGATTTTATCTTGTTTATATTAAAACCTTATATCGATTTACACTATGGAGCCTGCGCTGTCCTATTTTGTTTCATAGAGTATCGAGGAAGGTGGTTGTTCCTGTGGATAGCTGTTTGGATCATCCAGCGTTTTTATCTACAATTTTGGTTTTTCATTGTTGGCATATTTTTATCCTTGTGTTTCTGTTATCCCACCTCCCTTACCTTTGTCTACCTTTCCTTGTCATACGTGGTTGTTTGTTGGTTATGTGTTGTTTGTTTCTCTGTGGCTATACACACCTAGCTATTTGTGGTCATTTTTACCATCACCCGCTGTTTATACATTGTTATCTACAGTTTGCCTTTACCTGTTAATTTTTTTCATTATTTTGAGTCATTTAGTTATTATATAATTTAGTTTTATATGTATCCTTATTCAATTGGCACTGAAATTTTCCTATATTAACTAAATAACCAAGTATTTATTATTATTATTGAAGTATTTTACTTTATACTTTTTACCATATATGTTTTGTCAATGGGATGTAGTATTGGGCACCCCTGTCTCTTGTTATATATGTGTGTGTGTGTGTGTGTGTGTGTGTGTGTGTGTGTGTGTGTGTGTGTGTGTGTGTGTGTGTGTGTTTTTGCTTATTTTTATAATGTATTATTCTTTTATTATGTAATTGATGATTTAACAATTAATTTATCTTCTTTCTTTATATTAGTAGAAGAATTACTTAAATATACAATAATATATATTAAAAAAACACATAGTATGGCCGCATGTGATTGGCAAACAAAAGTGTCTCCAAAGACGCTTTGGACTTGACATTGAGGAGCGAGTCTGTGTTATAAAACACAATGGAATTGAAACACATTTCCTCTAATAACCAAGAATGGTCCACATTGAAAAACAAATGTATTTCTCACTTCCTGCCTGAGTCGTTGGGCAGGGCATCCTGCTATAGGGTGGAGTATCAGGTTGTTAAAGGAAAACATTGGCACTTGGCCAGCGGATGTGTCATGCATTTTGAACACTTTTGCCATTCTTCTATGATTCATCAGCATTAGTAGTGCAGGGATAACGGGTATGAGCAGATGGCAACGGAATGTGCCTTTTATCTCCTGAAGGTATTCACTGCCCATAAAGGAACTTTATAAAATAACACCAACTTCCATTGATAACTACACATGGCTGTTTTGTTATTTTTCATATATGACAACTTTTGTACTTTATTTATATAATGATTTATTCTACAAGCCAAAAAGTTGTTATTGTGTTTATAATCTAAAATTATATGGGGGTACAACTGTTTTGGACATCCTAGACTGAAAATAAATAACATTCATTAGCAGGATTAAACAAATAAAGATAACATGTTACAGAATAATCATACACATTATTTACATGTATCTTGAAAAAGACTGATGCAACCCACATCATTATAATGACATATTCTGTAACCATCTTCAGTTTACTTGTTAAATTACTACCCATGATTTATTGGTGGGGATAATCAAGCAAATACATTTATATTCTGTTCTTCAACATTCTATCTTTCCATTACCGCGTGTGTCCATTGTTACAGGAATGGCATGAAGTGAATGATCAGGCAGTGATTTTGTAACAGGTTTAGACTTCCTGACTTAATTACCATTGTAAGGGGCGGGGTACTTGTGGCAGTGACATATTGAAGGAGTTGTATCTGGGGGGTTGATGAATTTTAAACCAAACTCCGGCACACCTATAAGAATTTGAATATGTTTTGTTAAGGTTAGTTTTGTGAATATGGTGAACTGGGACTTGGGAGGGGTTTGATTTCATCTGCTGCTACTTCCTGTGTGATGTCACTGAGTGTTCAACCCACCTTTGCACAGGCAAACCCTACCACTCTCTCCCACTCTCTTACCTTTTGTTGGCGAAAAGGGTGGGGATTACAGTAACAAACAAACGCTTTTCAGAGGCCCCAAAGAAAATATTTTTGTGCTTATTTTCCAAAGACACAAAAGTAGTAAAATGTTTGCTTTAAGTATGGTTATATTGCGTAAGAATCACAATTAGATTGTTAAATTCTTTACAAAATAGTGGTTTTTGTTTGGCAGGTGATGTACTTTTAAATATAGAAGTGGGCTATGATTAGAAGATAGATTTCTGCAGTAATTAGTACTACTTTGCGACCCAGCTATAGATGTTGGTTTACATAGATAGTCATTACTAATTAGGACCGCAATTTTGAATAAAATAATTTTATGTAGTTGATTCTTTACATTATATAAATAATACCATTAGTGCTTTATAACACTTCAGAGACATTCATGCAGTCACATCTGTGGACTAAGGATTTTAACTTTTAGTGTCCTCTAATGATGTACCAGGTACATAATGGACGCTTGCTCACTTCTTTGGGGCAGATCGGGTTGACCTTACAGTCGGAGAAACCAGCCTGATCAAAACACAAGTGAAGTTTGCGTTTTGATACCTCCACTTACGTTTCTGGCCTACGGGACCTGCTCGCAACATGCAAACCCATGACGGAGTACTAAAGTAAACAAATATAATGACTTCTATACTAGACCGTCTAATAACATAAATCTGTATAGGGTAAGATGAATCCCTCCCGATTACCTGGACGATGCAAAATCCTTCCTATCTTCACACTTATGCAGTATGGATACAAAGTTGGTAAATAAATGTCCCACTAAAAATGCTCTTATAATTGGCAATGAAGGATAATTATGGAAAATACAAGTCGTTGGTCCTTCTTTTTATTTATTATGGTGTCGTATGATAGATGGCTGTCAGGACGAGTTCACCACAAACGAGGCGGGACCGCGGTGCTGAGGTGGGATAGGATAAAACGCCACCCACAGCCACGAGGGCGCGTCTTGAGTGTAGAGTGGTCTGGGAGTCCGAGTCGGGGCAGGAGAGGTTCGGATGGTCGAGGGTACTGTTCGCCAAGTCCGGGGTTAGAGAGAGGAACGTAATCGTTTACCGTTTGCCGGGTTCGGGGTGCCAGAGGTGCGGAGAGTCATATGGCCGTATGCCAAGTTCGGGATGCCAGAGGTGCGGGTCGTCGTAGAGGAAGCCGGTTCGGTACACGAGGAAGACTGCAAAACAAGACAGGACAAGACAGGACTAGGGAGGCAGAGAGTGATGAGAACAACTGGTTCTATGCTCAGCCGACGAGTCAATGAAGCTGCAGGGTACACTGGCGACACACTTTATTCGAGCTCGGCTAGTCCCACGAATTCGGGTATACCCGGGTGTATTGAGGTTTGTGACTGTTTTCTGCCCGAGTGCATTGAGGTATTTTCCAGGCAGGGATTGAAGCATTTTATTTCCGCTGGCTGCAATACTGCACAGTATATATATATATACTGCATTACAATTCATGAATTTATGCCATCTGGTAGACACGCGAAGCATTGCAGCCTATTAAATCCTAATCATTATCATTTAACAGATCAGCCGCCCGTCAGCCAGGCATGAACCCAGGCTGGGAAGGCAAACGCAACGGGGCTTGTCAGAGGTGAGGAGCGGCACATTCCAGGTATCTGCCAGGTACATACTGGGTATTTGCTCGAATAAAGTGTGTCGGTGCAGTATATATAGGCAAGAGGGTCCAATGGCCGAGTAGCAAGGTGGGGGTGTGTGAATGGGCCAGACTGAGGCAGGGATAGGTCCAGAGGAACTCCTGGAGGAGGGACTAGACGAACGGGTACATTTGATTGAAGCATTATGAAGGGGAGATATGCCTTTAAGAGGTTGGCGCTCCTCCATGTGGGTGCGCCCTGTGTGGCCATACTTGCGGGCGCGTGACCGGGCACACGCCCGGGACCGACACTAGAAGGAGAGCGCTGGCGTGCGCGCGCGCGTCTAGGCAAGATGGCGATTGGCGTCCTGGAGGAAGGATCGCTGCGAGGCGCGGGAGAGCCCGGTGGAACCGCGGGTAAGTGGGGAGCACGCCGAGGGCGGCATGACTCCCAGGTTGTTACAGTACCCCCCCCCCTTCAGGGGCTCCTCCGGGCATCCATGACATGGCTTGGAGGGATTTTTACGATGGAAAGCCTGGATGAGTCGAGGTGCGTGGAGATCCCGGTGGGGAATCCATGAATGTTCCTCCGGTCCGAACCCCCTCCAGTGGACCAGGTATTGTACTCCTCCTCTGGAAATCCTAGAATCCAGGATAGACTGGAACTCGTACTCCTGTTGACCTTGGATCAGAAGAGGAAGTGGAGGAGAAGTAGTCTTAGAAAAGCGAGGACTCTGAAATGCTGGTTTAAGCAAAGATACATGGAAGACTGAAGGTATCTTCATCGAGGGTGGAAGGCGCAGGCGATAAGCCACAGGATTAATCCTCCTGATCACGGGAAAGGAACCGAGGAACTGGGGAGCTAGCTTCATGGTAGGAACCCTCAGTCGGATATTCCTGGAAGAAAGCCAAACCCTGTCTCCTGGGGCGAACTCCGGAACCTGGCGTCGAAGGCGATCTGCCTGGAGTTTCTGTCTCCCTATGGCCACCTTTAAGTTCTCCTGAATCCTCGTCCATAAGTCTTTCAGCCGGGAGATGCGCTTCTCAACCGCTGGTACTCCTGAGGATAGAGGGGAGAAGGGAAAATGGGAAGGATGAAAGCCACAATTTATGAAGAGGGGAGATTCTTGAGTGGAGTCATTGCGGAGGGAGTTAAGAGCAAACTCAGCCCAAGGAAGCAGATCCACCCAGTCATCCTGTGTATCGGTTATAAAACATCGAAGGTATTGTTCCAGGTTTTGGTTGGCCCTCTCCGTCCGCCCATTGGTCTGTGGGTGGTATCCCGAGGAGAATTGTAGTGAAATACCAAATTTTTGGGAAAAAGCTCGCCAAAATCTTGACACAAATTGGGACCCTCAATCAGAGACGATGGTTGAAGGCACTCCGTGAAGACGAAAAATCTCCTGGATGAAAACATCCTCAAGCCTGGAGGAATTCGGAAGACCCCTCAAGGGAACAAGGTGCGTCTGTTTGGAAAAACGATCAATTACCACAAGAATCGTATTCATCCCTTTGGAGTTTGGGAGCTCTACGATGAAGTCCATAGAAATATGTTTCCAGGGCCGGTCTGGAATGGGTAAAGGAAGGAGAAGACCTGCTGGTCTGACCCGGGGTACTTTGTTGCGAGCGCATGTGCCACACGCTTTAACGAACTCCTCCACATCCTTAGCCCTCTCTGGCCACCAGAAGGTATGTTGAACAAGGTCGTTGGTTTTCCGTATCCCAGGATGTCCTGCCGATTTAGAGGAATGGCACCACTCGAGAACCCTCTTGCGGTGTTGCGGTGCCATGTAGAGTCTTCCCTCCGGAACCTTGAACCCCATCGGAGCCTGTGATTGCTCGGATTGAATCTTGTCCATGATATCAAATGAGTTGGCGGACAGAATACATCTAGAGGGAATTATCGTCTCTAGCTGCTCTTCAGACTTGTCCTCTGCAAGGAACTGTCGAGACAGGGCGTCCGCCTTCAGATTTTTGGAGCCAGGAATGAAGGAGATGAGGAAATTGAACCGTGAAAAGAATAGTGCCCAGCGGGCTTGTCGAGAGTTCAAACGACGTGCCCCTTCTAAGTAGAGAATGTTCTTATGGTCTGTGAGTATGGTTATGGGTGTCTCCGTGCCTTCTAAGAAGTGTCTCCACTCTTCTAATGCCAATTTGATAGCCAAAAGCTCCCGGTTCCCGACATCGTAATTCCGTTCTGCGGACGAGAATTTCTTCGAAAAGAAGGCACATGGGTGCAGTCTGGCTAAGGGAGAAGTCCTTTGGGACAGGACAGCCCCAGCCCCGATGTCAGAGGCATCTACCTCCAGGGTAAATGGAAGTTTAGGATCTGGGTGGGTGAGGATAGGGGCAGACACAAAAGCCTTTTTTAGAAGATTGAATGCCCGTATGGCGGTTTCGGACCATGATGAAGGATCTGCACCCTTCTTGGTGAGAGCAGTTATGGGAGATACCGTAGAAGAAAAATTGCGAATAAAGCGCCGGTAATAGTTTGCAAAACCTAGAAAGCATTGCACGGCTTTGAGGGTGGTCGGACGGGGCCAGTCCAAAATAGCCTTAAGTTTTTCTGGATCCATATTGAAGCCGGAGTCAGAGATAACGTATCCCAGAAATGCCACGGACGTGAGATGGAATTGGCATTTCTCCAATTTCGCAAAGAGATGGTTCTCCCGGAGGCGTAATAGCACTTGTTGAACGTGTTTGATGTGTTCTTGAGTGGATTTAGAAAAAATTAGGATGTCATCTAGGTAGACAATAAGGAATTAGTTAAGAATGTCCCAAAAAATCTCATTGACGAAATCCTGAAAGACTGCGGGTGCGTTGCACAGACCGAACGGCATGACCAGGTATTCATAGTGGCCGTCATGGGTGTTAAAAGCAGTCTTCCACTCGTCCCCCTCATGTATCCTTACTAAATTGTAGGCACCTCTTAAATCCAGTTTAGAAAAGATAGTAGCTCCCTGAAGACGGTCGAAGAGTTCTGGTATCAAGGGCAGCGGGTAGCGGTTCTTGCGCGTGATGTTATTCAAACCCCGGTAATCGATGCATGGACGAAGAGAACCGTCCCTCTTTTTTACGAAAAAGAAGCCTGCTCCGACTGGGGAGGAAGACTTTCGGATGAAACCCCTCTCTAAATTCTCTGCAATGTAAGTGTTCATGGCTTTAATCTCTGGGACAGAGAGAGAGGATAGTATCGTCCTCTGGGAAGATGTGCCCCGGGTAGTAGATCAATCGGACAGTCGAAAGGACGGTGCGGAGGTAGAACCTTGGAACGTGCTTTGTCGAACACATCGCGGAATTCCAAATACACAGAAGGTAGGGAGTCAACCTTCTCTGGCAGGGTAGACAACCCACCAATCTTCTGGAAAATCCTGGTACATGTCTTGGCACATGGAGCACCCCACTGGATGGGATCCCGATCCGTCCAGTCGATGCGAGGATTATAGACTTGGAGCCAAGGAAGACCCAAAATCAGCTCAACAGAGGGAGTGTGGATAACATCGAGGGTAATTATCTCCGCATGAACGTCGATGACCTGTAGTAGGAGAGGCACCGTCTGTAGCGTGATGAATGCCGGCTGTAGGGGTCGACCGTGAATGGCCTCCAGACCCACTGGCGTCCTCTTACTGATAAGTTGAATATTGTTCCGTCTAGTAAAGGTTTGATCGATGAAATTGCCTGCGGAACCGGAGTCTATGAACGCCCGTGCTTGAGTATGAAACCCCTCTCCAGACAGTGTAACTGGCAACAGTATCCTGGTGGGAAGGACGTCCTTGATGATGGGAGAGAGGGACAGTATTCCCAACGAGACTCTCTGGGATCTCATTGGGAGTTGGCGTTTCCCGGCTTGTGGGGACACTGGAGTACTACGTGACCGGAATTGCCACAATACATGCAGAGACCGGCATTGCGCCTACGTTGTTTCTCGGCAGAAGACAGCTTGTTACCTCCCAACTGCATTGGTTCCGGGGCGTCCCCGGATGGGGGTGTTGAAGACACGAACGATGGAGCAAGAGGCCTTGAAACCCGTTGACGGTAACGAGAACATTCAGCCCTCCGCTCCTGCAGACGCTGATCCACCCGAACGCACAGATCGATCAAATCCTCTAGGTCAGTGGGACGTTCCCGCGCCGCGAGCTCATCCTTTAGGGATTCGGACAGGCCTTGCCAAAATGCTGAAGATAGTGCTTCATTGTTCCATCCTGTCTCAGCAGCAAGTGTGCGGAACTCCACAGCGTACCGGGCGACGGAACGATCTGCCTGGGTTATGTGATGAAGAGAGGATGCTGCCGTTAATTGCCATGCAGGGGTGTCGAAGACTCTTCGGAACTCATGGACGAACAGGTCGATGTCCTGTGTGATGGGTCCTTGTTGTTCCCAGATGGGAAAAGCCCATGCCAGCGCCTCGTTGGTGAGAAGAGCCACGATATAGCCGACCCTAGAGATGGAAGAGACAAAACGAGAGGGCGAGAGTCGGAATTGGATGAGGCATTGATTAAGGAAGCCCCTACATCCTTGGGGCATAGTGTTTGGGAGCAGGAATACAGGGTTCCAAAGCAAATGGAGGTGCTGGAAAGGCTGTTGCGGAGGATGTGGAAGCCGTGGGTGAAGGTACCCGACTGGAAGCTCGGGCTTGGATGGTAAGGGCATGAAGGCTCTGCTGAAATATCTCCACCCGCCTATCATTTTGTCCCAGATAAGTCTCTAGCCTGGTGAAGAGATTTGTGTGAGTATTTAAAGTACGCTCCACCTCAGCGGGGTCCATGTTTGTAGGGCTGAGCATAATGTCAGGACGAGCTCACCACAAATGAGGCGGGACCGCGGTGCTGAGGTGGGATAGGATAAAACGCCACCCACAGCCACGAGGGATCGTCTTGAGTGTAGAGTGGTCTGGGAGTCCGAGTCGGGGCAGGAGAGGTTCAGATGGACGAGGGTACTGTTCGCCAAGTCCGGAGTTAGAGAGAGGAACGTAATCGTTACCGTTTGCCGGGTTCGGGATGCCAGAGGTGCGGGTCGTCGTAGAGGAATCTGGTTCGGTACACGAGGAAGACTTCAAAACAAGACAGGACAAGACAGGACTAGGGAGGCAGAGAGTGATGAGAACAACTGGTTCTATGCTCAGCCGACGAGTCAATGAAGCTGCAGGGTATATATAGGCAAGAGGGTCCAATGGCCGAGTAGCAAGGTGGGGGGGTGTGAATGGGCCAGACTGAGGCAGGAAAAGGTCCAGAGGAACTCCTGGAGGAAGGACTAGATGAACGGGTACATTTGATTGAAGCATTATGAAGGGGAGATATGCCTTTAAGAGGCTGGCGCTCCTCCATGTGGGCGCGCCCCCGTGTGGCCATACTTGCGGGCGTATGACCGGGCACACGCCCGGGACCGACACTAGAAGGAGAGCGCTGGCGTGCGCGTGTGCGTCTAGGCAAGATGGCGATCGGCGTCCTGGAGGAAGGATCGCTGCGAGGCGCGGGAGAGCCCGGTGGAACCGTGGGTAAGTGGGGAGCACGCCGAGGGCGGCGTGACTCCCAGGTTGTTACAATGGCGTTGTGTACAGTACCTTCAGTGGCTATTAACATCTAGTGTTTTTGTTGAAATAGTACCCACAGACTTGTCATGGATATTTTTCAGTTATCCTCTCACGGAACGATAGGAATGGAAGTTAGTTAAAAAATGGCACATTTTACAAACCAATGTGTACAACTGACTCGTTTTGATATTAATATTACAGATCAGTGTTTTTCAACAGGGGTTCCTATAAATACAGGGGTTCCGCAGGCATCTCTAAAGGGTTCCCTGCAATTTTCTGGTTGTTTGAAAATTGTACCAAATATAGAAGATTTTACAATGCACCTGATCTCAGACATGCTATTAGAGAGGGTTGGGGTTCCTTACAATGCATCTGATCTCAGACGTGCTATTAGAGAGGGTGTGAGGCGCGGTCTTAGGTCCCGCCCCCGCGACAGGTCCCGTGAGACACAGGTGACACACCTCAAGCCAAGAAAGCTACGCGCAATCGCCGCAGTATCAGGCAAGGGGATACCACAGGGTTCGGGCTTAGGCTCCGCCCTGCGACATGTCCCGTAACGATGGGTGATGCGTGGAGGAAACTAGGCGCAGGCGTCATGCTAACAGGATCACGCGAGGGGTTAATTCCAACACACACCGCTGACCCAGGATAACCTCAACATTCTCCACCTGCGCCACACTTCGTCCCCTGACGACCAATTGGGCGGATGAAGATCGAGTGAGCGGATGATGTTAGCAGTGGCAGCTAAATGCTCCCTGCTTATTGGCTATCAGGCCATTATATGCTCACCAATCCCTGTTGCAAATTGGCTGAGCATAATCTTCGTTTCGTAACGTAGTGTTTACCCAAGCATGCTGCTGTCTTGTTCTTTTGCCTTGTGCATTCTGCTCCTGTCTTGCTCTCATAGTATTTTGACCTCGACTTGTACCTGAATCCCGACTTCTCCTATCCTAGCCCTTGGCTTGCATCTGGACCTCTACCTTCTCTACCCTAGACACCGGCTACCCTCAACGACCATCCAACTTCTCCAAACCCTTGACCAAGGCGAGTATCATGACTATTCTAACTTCTCCAACCCTGACCCGGCTACACAACTATCACTCTGCACTCCGGACGCGGTCTCACGGCTGGAGGTCGGTGTACCTTAACATCTCCACCTAAGCCTCGCGGTTTCCATTCTCTTTGTGGTGGTATTTTGACCTCGACTTGTACCTGAATCCCGACTTCTCCTATCCTAGCCCTTGGCTTGCATCTGGACCTCTACCTTCTCTACCCTAGACACCGGCTACCCTCAATGACCATCCGACTTCTCCAACCCTTGACCAAGGCGAGTATCATGACTATTCTAACTTCTCCAACCCTGACCCGGCTACACAACTATCACTCTGCACTCCGGACGCGGTCTCACGGCTGGAGGTCGGTGTACCTTAACATCTCCACCTAAGCCTCGCGGTTCCCATTCTCTTTGTGGTGAGCACCCGTTACAGAGGGTTTTGGTTCCTTACAATACATCTGATCTCACACACGCTATTAGAGAGGCCCGGGGTTCCTTAAAATGCATCTGATCTCAGAAACACTATTAGAGTAGGTTGGAGTTCCATACAATGCATATGATTTCAGACAAGCTATTAGAGAGGGTTGGGGTTCCATACAATGCATCTGATTTCAGACACACTATTAGAGAGGGTTGGGGTTCCTTACAATGCATCTGATCTCAGACACACTATTAGAGGTCGTTGGGGTTCCTTACAATGCATCTGATCGCAGATGTGATTAGAGTAGGTTGGGGTTTGGCGTAACTACCGCTCGGGATGCCGGGCACATCCTGGGGTCCCCAGCTCCGGGGGAGACCAGAGAGAGGGGAGACCAGAGAGAGGGGAGACCAGAGAGAGGGGAGACCAGAGAGGGGGGAGACCAGAGAGAGGGGGTCCCCAGCTCCGGGGATGAGGTCTGAAGGGAGTCGGAATCCTCCCTCCAGACACTTGTTAAACCCCTCAAAGCTGTTACAGATGCGCTGTGCTCTTCCCCACATCAATGAAACTCATTGCTGGGGAGAGAGCTGGGCCTCTGTAACAGAGCTGCCCCCTTCATGATGTTGTGGCATCATGTAATATGGCATCCCATGGCAATGAGCCAACACGTAATGCAGCGCCTGGGGGCCCCTTAAGGCGTACTTACGCCACTGTGGGGATCCGCAGACAATATAATTATAGGGTTCCTTAACCAAAAAAAGGTTGAAAATCCCTGTTATAGATATTTGATTTTCCTTCTTTGGAAGGAATAAAGTATAGCAATGTTTCACCTATAACTTTCTTTATAGCACTGAGTCCCTGTTAAAGCATGAAAACCAACTACAGTACCATAACAGAATGTATTACCGTAATGGTTACATTTCGTTTAAGAAAATTCATTTGTCAAGACTTCAGGAGAAAATAAGACCTCAGTGGCCGGAACAGCAGGGGGCAGGCAAGGAGGATTCGAGTTCATAAGCAGGGGAACAGGGCAGGCTGCAATCATCATGGTCGGGGTCACAAGCAGGGGTCCAGAGCAGGCGGCAAGAATCGGGGTCACAAGCAAGGGTCGGCAGCAGGAAATCCTAATTGACAGAGGCAGGGACAGGGCATGAACAAACGGGGACAAGCCTAGTGTAGGCAAGGTCCTTTATTACGGAACAGATACAGGAACAAGCTCAAGCATAAGTCAGGGAACACAACACAAAGCAAAGGCAAGAAAGCAAGAAAGCAAGGAAACAGGAAACTTTAAGGACAGAGGACAGGAGCCCCAAGAGGAGATAGACAGAGGAACCCCAGAGCAGACAGAAAACAGCAGCACACCCAGTGGACAGACAATGGAACTGTGGCTGGGAGCAGGATGTCTAGGAGACCCTGACATAAGTTACAATATGATCTGGGAGAAATGTTCATATATTATTGCATATTTCATTGTTACTCCCCTTTAAGCAAATTATTCTATTTAAAATGCATTGTCTTAAAAAGTGGACAGATGGTTATTGACTGGAATATTAAAGTTTGTTAACCTTTCAACAATGTAGCTGTGTATTGATCCCCTGGTGCATTTGTGCATGATATTAATATTTATGGCCTCTTCATAAGTGACCCTGCTTACAAGGGAGAAAAAAGACCATTGAAATACATTAGTAAGTTGATCTGCAATTCATTTTAAGATGAGAGTAGAAGTTTTAAAGCAGCAGTACCTCCTCAACATTGTTTTATTTCTTTTCTAAAGCTTACCTGATCTTTGGGATCCACCGGAACTCGTCCCCTTGGTTCAGAAGTGGCAGGACTTTATATATATTTTTTTTTGTAGTTTTCTAAACAAAAGCTGCAAACATGGTCACCAGGAGAAGCATGTGATGTCATCTCTCGAGCAAGCCCGAATCCGGCAGGCATTTTGTGTCTGGGGGCACATATTGTTGGCTGTCGGACTGTGGCAACTGGCGGGTCTCCAGACGTCGGAGGATCACAGAATAGCTCCAGGCCCAGCGCATATAAGCTATTCTGCCATCTCTTTGATTTACATGGGTAGGAAGCAGAGGGTTCCCAAAATGGAACCACATTAATTTCAACCCTGGGGACCCCCTAGTTTCCGAGATACTTACCGAGAAAGATGCCATTGGAACTTTAAAGCATATTTAAATCCCCTATGTCACACGAGCCAATAAGAAGCCATGATAAATGACGTTGCGGCTTCCTATTGGCCTGCGTAATGCAGGAGATTTAAACACCTTTATGTTTTCCCTGGAAGGGACTGTGCCGGCAGCACCTTTCCAGATATGTATCTCAGGAGCGTGTGTCAGCTCCGGGGACTCCCTGCTTCCCACACATGTAAAAAAGTGTAGTAATGGGGACATGGAATATGGTTACTGTTTAGAGTGCAATGTGAGATCAACCACTACATAAAGAGAAAAGCTAACCTTTTCTAAGTCATTAATAATGGTGATGTAATATGTGTTAGAGCCTTTGGGGGCTATTCATTAAACTTTGATAGTGTCGTTCAGGGCAAGAAAACTCTCACTGAAGTCAATGAGAAGCACAACTAATTAGTGCTGTAAAGAGCTGTGGAGATATTAAGTATCTTGACAGGATGACTGTAAATGACCAGGAGAACATAAGTGTGGTCAAAAATGTGTGTGTGTATGTGTGTGTGTGTGTGTGTGTGTGTGTGTGTGTGTGTGTGTGTGTGTGTGTGTGTGTGTGTGTGTGTGTGTGTGTGTGTGTGTGTGTGTGTGTGTGTGTGTGTGTGTGTGTGTGTGTGTATAAATATATATATATATACACACACACACACACACACACACACACAGACATCCATATTTTACTTATATATGCAAATATATTGTATCATTTGTGTGTTGATAGCAAAACTAAACTTAAATAAAGAGCATTCAAAAATGAAGTTTAGAGGTTTGGCTCATTCAGCCCGTGAACAAGCGCTAAACATGTAGGTCGTTTTTACCTCTGCCTGGCCTGTTCCAATAAACCAGCACCATTTTTTTAAACTTTGAGTCACCCCCTTTTGTCTATTTGGACCGATGGTGGTGCGTCTGAATTTCTCCAATTTTCTCCTTAACTTAAATAAATATGTTTTTATCTGCCTTCAAATCTATATTACAGCTCAGCCTTTATTGCTACTTTCTTGTATTGTATATTATTTCTTATTTATCATTATTCTTTTCACTTTTAGGCACAAACTTGGAAAGCTACTAAACATACTTTAAAGCAGCAATCCGGAGGCGCATGCGCGATGGTGAGGAGACTAGCTGCTTAAGCCGTGAGCTCCCACCCCCGCCAATGATTTAAAGCAACTACAACCGACAAAAAATTGAATTTTGAACCGATGCTTTGCTACACTGAACAAGGAAATAGCAGAGATGGCTCCGCAATCAACTAAAAAGAAAACACAGGAGATTTACGAAAATATCTCAGCCGATCTGCGGCAAGAGATGCCGAGCCAGAAATGGCGCCGGGCTCCGCCACGAGCTCGGGTTCTGACCGCGAGGAAGATATGGACGAGACACCGGAGCAGCAACCAGTACGGCGCTGTGATTTTGATCGCCTGTATAACGGGATTAAGACGCTCTTTCGGGCAGAGATCTAGGAGCTTAAGAAGGAGGTGCAGGGCCTCGGTGAACGGACGGGGGCCCTGGAACATAAGATGGCGACCGCCTCCGCAAACATCAAGAAAGCGGAGAAGCGGTCCTCCTACCTGGCGGCCCGGATCTTGGACCTGGCGGACCGACAGGAGGATTCCGAGAACAGGGACCGCCGCAGCAACGTTAGAATACGCGGCATCCCTGAGGAGATTACAGAGGTGGAGGACTTTCTTACCCGCTGGATGGCGACCCTGCTCACGGACATTCCCGCGGAGGAGCTACTGATGGACAGGTGTCATCGTGCCCTCAGGAGTAGGCCGGTGGCAAATGACCAACCGCGGGTTGTCATCGCCCGCATGCACTTTTTCCGCACCCGGGAAGCGATCTTCCAGAAGGCAAGGGGAGAGGGAGCCTGCCGGTTTGAGGGGGCCGCCCTCCAGCTGTTTCAGGATCTGTCCCCCATAACTTTGGCCCGGCGCAAGAAGCTTCAGCCGGTCACGAAAGTCCTCCGTGACAGGGCCATACGTTATAGATGGACCTTCCCGTTTGGCCTGATGGTCATTAGAAACGGGAGGGCCATTTCCATGAAAGAACCAGAAGAGGGCAATGACTTTCTCGGCAAACTGGGGGTGAAGGAAGGTTTGGCGCTGGGGCCTCGGCAAGAACCGGAGCCTGACACAGAATGGCACCAGGTCACCACCTCCAAGAAAACTTGGGAAGTGAGTGAATCGGAGAAAGAATAAGCAGCCAAACCCAAAAGACACTTTCCCTGGTTCAGTTGCCTAAGTTGAGGCACAAGTTACAGTTAAAATGGCGCAGACAACCTATAATAAAATGTTTGAAGGCGCGAGGTTTCCCCCTCAGAAGACGCCTCACAAAGCCCCCACGCCACCTCACAAGTGTCATATAAGACCCCAAAAGACACGGTAACCTGCAAATCCAAAACGGCAAAGCACCTACCTGAAATCCTGTGCGTGGCAGAAGACAACCAGGAAAGGGGCCGTGGAACGCACGCCCACGAAGATGGAGGCGCGCCTGGTCTTGGCGGGCTAAACAGCACATCACTGGATGAAGAAGGGCCCAGCATGGGAAGACAGCGCGGGAAGACGTCAACCTCCGAGGATATCCGGCAGCCGAATTACGAGTACCGGATGGACGTCACCGGATATGGACCAGTGGCCATCTTGGATGGGGCACGCCGGGACCGGAAGTGCACAGCCGGTGTGCAGAGGAGCCAGCCCGACGCTGGCGGCACAAGGGGGGACTGCTCCCACAATATGTAAGGGGAGCGGAGCACACACAGACAGCCACGGAGCTGTCAGGCACCGGGGATTCACACAGGACGCTACAGGGCGGTGGGGGGACACAACCAGTTAGTAAAGGACCTGCGCCCAGACAAGCCCCAAATAGGCCACGATAGACCTTCGCATGGCAGCGGGCAGCACCCCAAGCCTATAAAATTAACACAACATCTCCCCCAGGCATAGCACAGAGTAGGGGAGCCCACTCACAGGGGAAAGCAAATGGTGGGGATCAGATGCCACACCAGAGGAGATTCCACCGCAGAGGCAGCCAGGGCCAAAGAGAGACGAGGGGAGGTTCTTTAATAACCACACTAATGAGAGTATACACTTACACACAATATGCTCTGCACGTGCGGCCAGAGAAGGAGGAGATTAGAGGGATGGCCTCGCACACGGGGCAAATAGACGTAGAGTGCAACAAATTAGGGGGCCAGAACAGGTTATAACATGCGCTGAGTTGCGTTTTTCACGGACTATGTGGATATTTTTGTTTATAATGTTTGTTGGTTGGGGGCGGGGGAGGAAGTGGCTACACGCCCACCGTCGTCATGGGACTCCACATGGGTACTTGGGGGGAAATCCCCAAGGGACCCATGCAAGACCCCACTGGGCCGGCAACTATGGGCCAAGAGCGCATCAGCAAGACCAGATGCAGACTTGCCCAGGCCGGACCCCCAGAAGGGGCAATTCAGGTGACACTGGGAACTCAGTCCCAATGGTTCACCGAAGGTTTTATTTGTCTTTGTATTGTTCTTTCTTTGTTCCCTGTGTGTGTACCCTTCCCCCCCCCCCCCCCCGCACAGACTAGGGGAGCACGAGAAGCATCCTGGACCCAGAGGCCCCAGAGGACTCTGGTCGACACACCAGCCTACATCGCAGGGCAATATCCCGACATCACCGATGGGTAGGGATTTCACGGTAATCTCACACAACGCGAAAGGATTCAATAGCCCCCTTAAAAGACGATTAGCTATGACTGACTACAGAAAACACGACCCCGACATCATCCTACTACAGGAGACGCATTTTTCTAAATCTAACTCCCCAAAGCACATTGACGCCAGATACCGAACTTGGGTATCAGCGGCAGCTAACAAAAAGAAAAGAGGGGTCGCGATCCTGGTACATAACCGCCTTGCGCTAGATATCAAACTCACCAAACGAGATAAAAAGGGTCGGTTCATAATAGTGGTGGGTGTCGTCCGAGGGCAAATCCTCACCCTAGCAAACGTGTACGCTCCTAACGAGCGGACACCTTTTTGGACAGATTCTTTACGACCCTACACAGAGTAGAGCAGGGCGGTATAATACTAGGGGGGGACTTTAACCTCACACTGGACCCACAGGTTGATAAATGCACGCCAAGCAGGGCTAAACACCCACAAAGCAGAGCAGCTTGGGCCCGCGGCCTTAAAGCTAATAGATTAGTGGACATATGGCGCGAGCAGCACCCCGGCGAAAAAGAGTACACATTTTACTCACACCCACACGACTGCTACAGCAGGATAGACTACCTCTTTGTGTCCAACAGAATGGTTTTGCAGATCTCCCATACGGGAATCCATGATATTTCATGGTCTGATCATGCACCTGTAGAGCTGCGGTGCACTGACCTTAGACTAGACAGACCAGGAGCGACATGGAAACTCAATGAGTTACTAATAAAAATCCCCGAGATTGAAAAAAAAGTAGGGGATAAAATCAG
This sequence comes from Ascaphus truei, assembly GCF_040206685.1. Classification (NCBI taxonomy): domain Eukaryota; kingdom Metazoa; phylum Chordata; class Amphibia; order Anura; family Ascaphidae; genus Ascaphus; species Ascaphus truei. The sequence goes on from NC_134489.1 coordinate 74,890,944, forward strand.
GGAAAACTTCAATGAGAATGTTGGTAGCGTGACATCTCAATCCACTCTATGGGAGGCCCATAAGGCGACTCTACGAGGTGAGCTCATAGAGATAGCGAGTAGGCGGAAAAAAGAAAGGGAACGTAGGATTAAGATTCTACAATCTGAATTGACAGCCCTATCTGCCCTCCATAAAAACAACAAACAAGCACAGACCCTTCAGGCCTGGCTTGATACTAAAACGAAACTAAATTTACTGATGTCCTCCCGAGCTGAGAAGGAGATGACCTGGTCCAGGTGTAAATTCTACGAAAAAGCGAACAAGCCAGATACCCCACTTGCCAATAAACTGAAGAACATTAACCGTAACTTTCACATCCAAGCAATTCGAACAAAAACAGGTGACCTCACTTCTGATCCCAAACAAATCGTGGAAGAATTTAAAACCTATTATGAGACCCTCTACGATGGGGCAAAGGTCTCCCATTGTGAGAACACTCATACACAGCTGAAGACATTCTTAAAGGGAGCAAAACTACCCAGACTGGGCAGGAAAGAAAGGGACGCACTACAGGAAGATTTTTCAGGTGAGGAAATTACTGAGGTAATCAAATTACTGAAGCCATCCAAAGCTCCAGGCCCGGATGGCTTCTCTAATCTATACTACAAAAAATTCCGAAAAATTCTAGTGCCTCACCTGGTGAAACTGTTTAACTCATTCCTAGAAGGTGCCCCTATACCTGGCCAAATGCTCCAAGCGTCTATATCAGTGATCCCCAAACCCGGGAAGGATCCAGCTGACTGCAAAAGCTATCGTCCGATATCCCTTATCAACTCGGACACCAAAATTTTCTCCAAATTGTTGGCTAACCGCCTAAACACAGTTATGCCAAAGCTGGTCCACCCCGATCAAGTAGGGTTCATATGCGGGAGGCAGGCGGCAGACAATACTAGACGGATCATAGACTTAATTGATTTGGCACAACGGAAACATATCCTGTCTATGGCATTGAGTCTGGACACCGAGAAGGCCTTTGACCGAATTGATTGGCCCTACCTCAAAGAGACGCTTGGGGAGTTCGGCATAGGGGGGAGAATGTTGGGCGCCATTCTGGCTCTTTATCGGGAACCGAGGGCGAGGGGTCAGACACCAGGGCTTCCCTTCGGACGAATTCCCGATAAGAAGTGGCACCAGGCAGTGATGTCCCCTGTCCCCACTTATCTTCGCATTATGTATAGAGCCCTTAGCGGCACATATTCGTAATAGCCCCGATATAGCAGGAATACAAATCAATGAGCAGTCACATAAGGTGGCCCTGTATGCGGATGATATTATCCTAATGTTATCAAAGCCCCTTACCTCCCTGCCGAATGTCTTCAGCCTGCTGAGCGAATTTAACAAGATCTCTGGATTCAAGATCAATCAAACCAAATCAGAAGCGTTAAATATAAACCTGCCAAAGGTCACTGAAAAACTAATTGATCTAAATTTTAACTTCAAATGGCAAGCCTCCTCCATAAAATACCTAGGGGTTAATATCACCAAAGACTATACCGCCCTATATAAAGCCAATTACCCCAAACTTATAAGGACTCTGAAGGAGGATCTCAGGATTTGGTCGGGCTACGCAATCTCATGGATCGGCAGGATCCAGAGCCTCAAGATGAATTTTCTTCCCAGAATCTTGTATCTTTTTCAGACCCTCCCGATACAAGTGGCCAAGGATGACAGCCTTCGTTTACAGTCCTCCATGGTGAAATTCGTTTGGGGTCACTAAAAACCACGCATTAAATCTAGTATTTTAATTAGACCAACAGTTAGAGGAGGAATGGCGGTACCTTGCTTGATATCGTATTTCAGAGCGGCCCAATTAACCCAAATTATTCAGTGGCATATGCACCCTAGTTTGCGTCGATGGGTGGAGTTGGAAAAAGCATGCTGCGCCCCCGTAGATTTACAAGATCTAATTTGGCTACTAAAAAAGGTTCAGAGGACCATGGGAGAGCCGCTGGCCGCACTGAGTAGCTCGTTGGCAATTTGGGAGAACACCAGATATAAGTGTGCCCTTACTACCCAGCACACCTTCATGACCCCGTTTGTGGGGAACCCTGATTTCGCTCCGGGCCTGTCGAGTAAGAACCTAGTCACTTGGAAAACAAAGGGCCTCACGAGGCTACTACATCTGGAGGGAAGCCAATCAATAAAATCCTTTGACCAAATTAAATCAGAAACAGAGATGCCAAACTCTGATTTTTTTAGATACCTCCAGATAAGAGCTTTCTACACAAAGATCCCAAAACGCCCCCGGCGTACAAATTATGAGCAGCTGTGTTCAAGAGGTACGGACACCACGGGACTTACGTCTAGGATTTACAGAGAGGTGGTCTGTCCTGGAACTGACGACGACACCAAACTTAGCTAAAGGAACAAATGGTAATCGGACTTAGGGGAGACGATAGATGACGAGGACTGGAACACAATAGTACTGGCAGCAGCTAATAGCTCCATATGCACTACTTTGAAGGAGAATGCATTTAAGGTCCTAATGTGGTGGTACCTTACCCCAGTGAGATTGGCAAAGTTTGTAAAAGATTACCCCCCATTGTGCCCTAAACAATGTGGGGAACATGCAGACTTACTTCACATGCTGTGGGGTTGCACCAGAGTGGCTCCTTTATGGGAGGAAATCCAAAATTGGCTACAGAGACTTCTCGGAATGGCGATCCCCCTAGACCCCTGGCTGTTCCTGCTGGGCAGACGCACCTGGGGGCTGGGCAGACCAGCACAGAAATTAATTGCACATTTTGCAATTGCCATGAGGTGCGAAATTGCAGCATTGTGGAAGCTACCAGATTTACCCACAAGTACAAAAATTCGGAACAGAATTTGGTATATTTGCCAGATGGAGCAGTTGACGAGTCTGGTCAATGACACCGGCACAAACTTCCTAAAAGTCTGGGCCCCATGGCTAGACCAATCAGACATTCCCGGGGTGGATGCCACCACCATACTGCCCTGATAGAACGAGATGCATTCTCCTCCGAAGTAACGGTACTGACAGCAATCAGACAGGGTACAGGTAGGAATGATGGATAAAGGAAGAAGCGCCCCTTAGGGTAGGTCTGCGCTGGAATGGTGTGACAACGAAAGAAGACAGTGACGCTAGGTATTCCCTGTGCAGCCTCTCCCCCCCTCCCCCCTCCCTTCCCCTCCCCCCCCCTCCTCCTCTCTCTCCCCCCCCCCCTCCCTTCCCCTCCCCCTTCCTTCCCCCTTACCCCCCCAAGTGTTTGTATTGTTCGTCCTGTCTGTCAGTTGGTTTGCCCTGTATGTCTTTAATTGTTCGGAGCGGAAAAACACGGAAAATTTGGGTGTGGACACTGAGGGAAGACAATGTGTTGTTAAACAATGTTCGATCTGTACCATAATCCAATAAAAACTTTTTTGTGTGAAAAAAAAAGCAGCAATCCGCCTAAACACTATTATTCCCTTTACCTTTCTATGAACCGGAGAGGCCCTTAAATCGAACCATATTTCCCAAACCTACGAGGATGTTCTGATTCCAGAAATACTGTTAAAAAACCCCGAACAAGAATATCCACCAGGGAGAACAGCAGGACCTTTAGGGTCAACATCTGTCTGGCGGCCAATACAAAGCTGCCACGTAATCGGTAGATGACATCAAGGCAATTGGGTAACCTTGCGACCATATTTGTAGCTTTGTCTCTAGGCCGGCAAAATTAAAAAGTGTAACATTTTGGATATAGAGTTCCAGGGATCTAGTCCCAATATCAGGGCTCAGTAATGGTCATGGCAAACAAACGAATAAAGCCCATAATAGGTAATTGCACACCGGAAAATAGAGCTAAAATCCAAGCTACGTGAGACTTTTTTAGCACCTGTATGTCTTGCACTCCTGTCAGTTAATGCACATATACAGCAGTGGTATAATGTCCCAGAGAAGGTGGCAGACCTATATATATACCATAAGGGTCATGCCTGCCTAATCAAAGAAGCAAAATGTATATACAATGACAATGGGAGTGGACAGGTAAGTACTCACTGAAGTAGCAGCTCTTCCAGAGGTGGTGCGTGCCTCACGCCAGCAAGATAGATCAGGTAGGTGTCTACCTAACATTTTGGAAATCAGGCTGGTCCCTTGAGGTTGAGGGAACGCGGGCCATCTCGGGAGGATCCCCAAAGTAATTTAAAGATAGATTTTTTTTTTTAACTTTAAAAAGTTGAGCACACATTGCTGCTTTAATACTAAAATGTTTAACTGTACCTGGTACCTGGTACATCATCAGAGGTCACTCTCCAAAAGTTATATGGATTATAGAAGCTTGTCAGAGCTGAAACCGTGAGTGAGATCTCAGATGGGATGCACCTTCAACAATACTGTATGTGCTCTATGAAGTCGACGTGCATAAGTCATATTGATCCATGACGCTTCACTTTTTAGTGGTTATAAATAACGTCTATACAATATTAAAGAAGCTGTCCCTGAAAATTGATTTTCCAATCCATTTAGTCCTAAATGTATACAACAAAAGACAGAAAAGCCCAATGCTGGGGTTAGAGCTGGCTGGGATTGTGTTTGTTAGTCCTAAATGTAGCAGTGTATATTTCAGTGGAATATGGCATATATCTATTTAGAAACCACATTTCCAAGCCAATTCTTAGTGGAATTCTTCAATTTACTCTAATATCAATCATAACATCAACAGGTCTACATTGACAAGTATACCAATGTTAAAATACTTACTGACAAAGTGGAACCCTGTTTAAAAAAAACACAGTTCATGTCAAACACTCTTTATTTTTTATAAGAATGTAGTTTGACATAGTTAAAACTATGGGTTTCCATGATGTATTGATTATAAGACTGTGATTTCCCTGGCTCATGACATACTGTATTACACTTTAATATTTTGCCAACACAGAGTTTCACTGGGATGGGGAAAATGGTAAGGCTATGTAAATGGCAATGTAAATGGCTATGTAAGGCTAGGTAAATGGCAAGGCTATGGGATAGTGCAATAATGGAGAAACAACTAACCTATGATTTTACAAATAAATATTGGACATTTGTTTTGGGGACCCTTGTTACTATACATATTTAATGGGTCTGTGCACTAACTCAGATTATACTCTTTTTCTTCCCCTACACACAACACAATGTTCTTAAATCTTGCTTGTTCTAACTTGTTTGTTCTATCTTCCGTGATAATACCATTCTAAGATAATGTAATGGGTTAAGAACCTAAGATATCCTTCATGATATCTTGAGATATAAATGAGACAAGAGTAGGCTTGGTTTGTGTTAAAATACTTGTATTTGTTCCTTTTGAAACAATCTTTACGGAATCTAATTGGCATACATATGTAATAATACGGGAGATTGTTGAGCTTAAGTTTCAATATTATGGTTTGATATTAATGCTAATTGACCTAATATATATATATGTACCGTGTATTCCGAATGGTGTCATCTTGTTATATGTATCAATTATTTTTCATCACTGTCTTTATCTTTATTGAAAATAATAAAAAGATTGTGATGGGAAAAAATGGTGACCAGCAACTTATTGTTTGCAGGCCAGCCAATCAGTAACATTGGCAGCAATAATAAAGATGTTAATATATCATTAAGGTAATATAGAAATCCTTAGATAGATAGTCTAATGAATATTTCCGCAAAGCATTACTTAGTCAGGGTGGAAAGAGAAACAAAGGCTACTTTTAAAATAAATAATTTATGATCAATTAACTAGCACTTATTGTGCCAGGGAACTTATGAAGTTGTTTGCTTTCTAGTGTTAAACAGGTCACAGTGTAATCTTGCCTCACCCAGTAAATTGTTCAACTAAAGTACAAAGGCGTCTTCCTCATAATGATTTTATGATTCAAGGAAACTGAGTTTCCTAAATTTCCTTCAGGCTTTCCCTAGAGACAATATTTTATATTGCAGCTTATATTAGTCCTATTGTACCAAGAAGTGCCTGCATTCTAAAACTTTAAACCTACCATATAAGTGTCCTTCTTAAATCAGTGGCATAGACAGGTCAAATGAGGCCTAGTCAGGAGAGGCACAATTAAATAATCATTAGGCACTCCAGCAGTTATAGTTACATAGTTATATAGTTACATAGTAGATGAGGTTGAAAAAAGACGTACGTCCATCAAGTTCAACCTATGCTAAATTTAGACAACAAATACTTTATTCTATATCTATACTTACTTATTGATCCAGAGGAAGGCAAACAAAAAACCCCATTAAGGGGAAAAATTAATTCCTTCCTGACTCCAAGAATTGGCAATCGGATTAATCCCTGGATCAACATCCTTCCCATGTATACTTATTTGGTATATCCCTGTATACCTTTCCCATCTAAAAAGATGTCCAACCTTTTTTTGAACAAATCTTTTATATCTGCCATCACAGTCTCCATGGGTAATAAACTCCACATTTTAACTGCCCTTACTGTAAAGAATCCTTTCCTTTGTTGCTGGTGAAATCTCCTTTCCTCCAACCTTACGGGATGGCCCCGAGTCCTTTGTACTGCCCGTGGGATGAATAGTTCTTTTGAAAGCTCCTTGTATTGTCCCTAAATATATTTGTATATAGTTATCATATCCTGTCTTAGACGCCTCTTTTCTAATGTAAATAAATCTAATTTAGCTAGCCTCTCCTCATAAGTTAGAATGTCCATCCCCTTTATTAATTTGGTGGCTCTTCTCTGCACTCTCTCTAGTTCCATAATGTCTTTTCTTAGGATTGGTGCCCAAAATTGTACTCCATATTCAAGGTGTGGTCTTACTAATGCTTTGTAAAGGGGCATAATTATGTTTACTTCCCTTCCATCCATTGCCCGTTTGATGCAAGATAAGATCTTGTTTGCCTTTGCAGCTATTGCATGACATTGGGCACTATTGCTAAGCCTGCTGTCTACAAGCACTCCTAAATCCTTCTCCATCAAGGATTCCCCCAATATATCTCCATTTAATTTGTAAGTCGCCTTTTTATTCTTGCATCCCAAATGCATAACCTTACATTTGTCTGTATTAAACCTCATTTGCCATTTACCTGCCCACGTTTCCAGTCTCTCCAAGTCCTTCTGAAGAGAAATTACATCCTGCTCTGATTCTATTACCTTACACAATTTAATATCATCAGCAAAGATGGAGACTTTGCTCTCGATCCCAACCTCAAGGTCATTAATAAACAAGTTAAAAAGCAGGGGTCCCAGTACCGATCCTTGAGGTACTCCACTCACGTCTTTAGCCCAACCTAAAAAAGTTCCATTTATGACAACCCTCTGTTGTCTGTCCTTTAACCAGTTTTCAATCCAGGTGCATATATTATTACTGAGTCCAATTTTCTTTATTTTGTACACCAACCTCTTGTGTGAAACCGTATCAAAAGCCTTTGCAAAATCTAAGTGGTGCCTCAATTAATTTTGATGCGTGTCTTGCAAGGCTTGGTGATGATTGTCAGCCTATATCTGCCTGGGAAATGATGCTCCGAAAAAGTAATTGCAAAAGTGGGACTTCAGAAGTTCAGGCATTATCCTGTGACTCCTTTCCTTCCTCTTCACCCCATTAGTGATCGGCAGAGGGTTGTAGAGCGATGATTGCCCAGTGGCTGGCTCCAAGGTGGCCTCACTAGTAGAGATGGGTACATTTTTCACCCCAATCCAATGAGTGTTAGCCAGTTCCTTTGAGCTGCGGATTTTCATGGATTACTTTAAAAAATGCAGATTCGAGCAAAAGACTGACAGATTGCAAAACCCCCCAAAGTCATACAATTAGTAACTGGAATAGTGTACTGGTGTCAGACCCAACAGGATAAGAACCCACAATCTCTGCTACTCTCTGCATCAGCTCTAGCTGTTTGAGCTGATGGCTTGCACCACTGTCACTGTCCGTTTCCATGACCATGTCCATGACCATGTCCATGACCATTACCATGTCCATGACCATTTCCATGACCATTTCCATGACCATTACCATGTCCATGACCATTAGCATTTCCATGACTATTACCATTTCCATGACCATTACTCCAAGGGATGTCTATGTTGTTGAACTTATATACGGATTGTAATCTTGAAAGGACTTCAAGCACAAAGTAATATTTTACTGAGGGCTATGAGTTACTGAGGCCAGGTGGGATTGAATAAAACACAGGTTTTCTGACACACGAGTAAAAACAGGATGAAGCAAAGTAAATAAAGCAGATGCAGACAGAAAGTAACATAACAAAGTAATTAGTACAGTACTTCTAATCTTATAAAGGATAAAGACAGTGGGACATATTTACTATGTGGGGAGAGTCTGGTGCTACCAGACAAACATCCATCCATTATTGTTCTTATTATATAAGGGATTAGGATACCTCCATAAGTTTAGTAGTCATATCAAATATCAAAGAGTAGGTCTAGGGAGACTGGTGTCTAGTGCAACCTGTCGGTGTGCCCAACAGCAATTCCTGACACCTACTACAGCTAAACCCCGTTATAACGCGGGTCTCGGGGTCCACCCCGAGACCACCGCGTTACTAACGGGGTCGCGAGAAAAAAAAATGGCCGCCGCGCTTTAGCGCATATTCATCCCGCGGGACAGGAGATGGGAGCGGGCATGTCCCTCCGCTCCCCGCTTCCCCCTGTCACCGCGGGACAGGCCGCGGGGCAGGAGATGGGAGCGGGGATGTCTCTCCTGTCCCCGCTTCCCCCTGTCACCTCGGGACAGGCCGCGGGGCAGGAGATGGGAGCGGGGATGTCCCTCCTGTCCCCGCTTCCCCCTGTCACCTCGGGACAGGCCGCGGGGCAGGAGATGGGAGCGGGGATGTCTCTCCTGTCCCCGCTTCCCCCTGTCACCTCGGGACAGGCCGCGGGGCAGGAGATGGGAGCGGGGATGTCCCTCCTGTCCCCGCTTCCCCCTGTCACCTCGGGACAGGCCGCGGGGCAGGAGATGGGAGCGGGGATGTCTCTCCTGTCCCCGCTTCCCCCTGTCACCTCGGGACAGGCCGCGGGGCAGGAGATGGGAGTGGGGATGTCCCCTCAGGTCGCCGCTTACCTCAGAACCATGCTGCCTGCATGGAGGTTGTAGCGGGGGGTTTCTTCTCCCCACCGCTGTCCCCGGTGCTCCCGCTGCCTGCGCGGGAGGAGGGGGGGGAGCGGGTGGTGGTGCTGGTCGCGGCCCGTCTGTGTAGAGTGAGAGAGTGTGTGTGTATGTATATATGGGAGAGAAAGTGTGTGTGTGTATATGGGTGTGTGAGTGTGGGTAAGTGTCTGAGTGTGTGTGTAAGTGTGTGTGAGTGTGTGTGAGTGTCTGTGAGTGTGTAAGTGTGTGTGAGTGTGTGTGAGTGTGTGTGAGTGTCTGTGAGTGTCTGTGAGTGTCTGTGAGTGTCTGTGAGTGTCTGTGAGTGTCTGTGAGTGTCTGTGAGTGTGTAAGTGTGTGTGAGTGTGTGTGAGTGTGTGTCTGTGAGTGTCTAAGTGTGTGTAAGTGTGTGTGAGTGTGTGTGAGTGTCTAAGTGTGTGTAAGTGTGTGTGTGTGTGTGTGAGTGTGTGTGAGTGTCTGTAAGTGTGCGTAAGTGTGCGTGAGTGTGCGTAAGTGTGTGTGAGTGTGCGTGAGTGTGGTCAGTGTGTGTGCAGTGTGTCAGTGTGAGCAATGAGCAGTGTGTGTGCAGTGTGCAGTGTGTGTGCAGTGTGGCAGTGAGCAATGAGCAGTGTGTGTGTGCAGTGTGTCAGTGTGAGCAATGAGCAGTGTGTGTGCAGTGTGCAGTGTGTGTGCAGTGTGGCAGTGTGAGCAATGAGCAGTGTGTGTGCAGTGAGTGTGTGCAGTGTGCAGTGTGTGTGCAGTGTGGCAGTGAGCAATGAGCAGTGTGTGTGCAGTGAGTGTGTGCAGTGTGTCAGTGTGAGCAATGAGCAGTGTGTGTGCAGTGTGCAGTGTGTGTGCAGTGTGGCAGTGTGAGCAATGAGCAGTGTGTGTGCAGTGAGTGTGTGCAGTGTGCAAAAAAAAAAATGTAAAAAAATTTTTTTTAAAAAAATTTTTTTTTTTTTTTTTTTTTTTTTAAAAAAAAACGGGAGCCACGGGAAAACCGCGTTATAACCGAATCGCGGTATAACGAGGCGCGTTATAACGGGGTTTAGCTGTATTTATTTATAAAATATTTTACCAGGAAGTAATACATTGAGAGTTACCTCTCGTTTTCAAGTATGTCCTGGGCACAGAGTAAGACAAATAATACATGGTTACAAATACAGTTACATAAATGAACAGGGTATACATTATATACAAGACATTTCATGCACAGTTAAAGAAAATATATATTATAGGCGAATTAAACAGTTACAGACCAGATTAAAATGTGAGACAGCCTTAATACAAAAAAAAACACTAAAGAGGCAGCAAAACACCATGATGAAGCACGTTATGTTTTGCTGCCTTGTTAGGGGGAGTTGTATGACCCCATAAAGTCCAATATTTTTTATGAGTGAGCCTCTCTGGATATTTTTATGTTTATGGATGGTGCTCTGTTTTTCTTTACTCATCTGGCCATATTTTCTAAGCAGTGATCTGCCATGACACTTTCGGTGCTGCAATACATTACATCATGTTCAAATAAATGGACTGGGACTGTTTATTAGATATGCTCCTCTATCCCAGTAGATGGTAAAGTGCTCTGTGCAGGTATGAGCACTCCGTAAGAAGTAGAGCTCACAAAGTATGCTGTGACAGTAGTGTTATCCATTATCTGGTTTAGCTCACACTGCTAGAGCTGATGATGAGAGTAGCAGAGGTTGTGAGTTCTAATACTGTTGGATCTGACACCAGTACACCATTCCAATCACTAGGTACCTTAGCTTCGTCAACTCAATATAGTTGTCATGGACAGCCTTGTGTGGGATGTTACTCCCTTAAATATACTTGGCATAGCCGTTAGCATATCTCTCAGGGTATCTCGGTTGTGCTCCTTTTTAAGCACAGGCATCTCTCCCTAATTTAATTGAAGGGAGATTTGAGGGGATATACAGTATATTAAACCACCAGCATAGTTTTCAAATTCAATGACGGATTCTGAGGTTTCCGCTCTGATCTTTTTTTTAGTACCCAATCCGGAGAGGGAATTTGGTTTAAGCAAAATGGGAAAATCCACAGATCAGATTCAGACAAGTTCGCTCATCTCTACTCACTGGCAAATCCTGGCTATACCCAGAGTTGGACTGGCCCGGTAAGGAACTGGGGAAATTTCTGGTGTGCCCACAGCCCAGGTAGTTGCTTTCAGCAGGCATAGCATGCGAGACAGATTCTGAGTCCCAACTTCCTGCCCTCTCTCCCGACACCTTCTCTCAGTGGGCAGCGCCATTAGATTGTTCTAAAAGCTATGTTGATCCTGCTGTCATAGGATGTGATACTTTTTAATGGACCAATATGAGAGTGTTGACACAAACACCTGAAAAATAGTAAGCTATGAACTCTCATGTTGGTTCATTGCAAGGTATCAAAGCCCACAACAGATTACATTCAATTAATTCTTTTTTCGTTAGCAGTATTTATTTATTTATTTACGCAGCCCTTCCAATCCATTCACGTTGGATGGCAGTCTCAAGCCTCTCATATATTCTACTTAGATTGCAGAATATGACTAAACTTTCCAATAAGAATCGGGTGAAATATAACCCATTACAATTTTTGGAACCAGGTCAAAACATACCCACTTTCTTAACAATTTGTGATCCATACCAATCAGCAGTTTCCTAAATTACAAAGCACACTGTTGTAGGGAGAAGGAGTGGCTCAGTGAGTAAAGACACTGACTAGCATTGTGTAACGCTCACGCTGCCCACACATAAGACAAGACCCCGGCACTGCGGTGGGAAGGTATAACAACACACACTCGCAGCAGCAGAGGTGTGCCAGGAAGGCGGATAGTTTAGCGTTGCCGGGTCTGGGTTGGAGAGTGTAGGAGATGCGGTATACATTCCGGGATTGGAGAAGACAGGATAGTAGGGGTCCGTAAGCCGTGGTCTGGGATTGGAGAGAGCAGCGTAGTCCGAGTCCATATGCCGTGTTCAAGGGTAGGAGAGATCGCCGTAGTTGAGGGTATGCCAAAGTCTAAAATCCAGAAGGGTCCACAAACAAGCCGAGTCGGTACACAAGAGGTTAACTGCAAAGGAGAGAGCACTGCACAAATGAAGTGAGCTTCACGAGGCTACATAGGGTTTTGCTGAGCAAAGCATGGGAGGAAGCAGGAAGTGTTTAAGGCAGGACAGGCCAATGGGGACAGGAGGCAGGGCGGAGCGGAGGCGCGGCCCCCAGCGGAGCTGGGATAGGCTGCAGGCAACAAGGCAGGGAAGAGAGACTTGCCAAGCAGCTGGGGACCATTGCACGTCATCGCGCCGTGCGGGAGACGTACGACGCGTGCGGGAGGCGGGTCCAGGTTCCGTGCGGCAGCTAGAAGAGCTGAGGGTGCGTACGTGCTCTGTAATGAGAGCGGGGGAGTGCGCATGGGCAGGAACAGTGGCCGCGGCTGCAGCAGCAGCAGGTAAGGAGGGAACACGCCGCAAAGGACGTGTTCCCCGATTCCTTACACATTGAGTTTGAAGCAGGGGAACCTGGTTCAATTCCCGGTGTCGGCTCCTTGTGACCTTGGGCAAGTCACTTTATCTCCCTGTGCCTCAGGCAGCAAAAATATAGATTGTAAGCTCCACAGGGCAGGGACCTGTGCCTGCAAAATATATATGTAAAGCGTTACGTAATACTAGCAGTGCTATACAAGAACAATTATTATTAATAGATGTCTTGGATTACTAAAGCAGCATAATCAGAGACAATCATCTGCAGCCAATTATTTTAACTGGTGAAATGTCAATAATACCTATTTAAACTTCAGCAAACCTCAATTAATATATGCCTCATCCGCAGAACAATATTGATATATTAAGGCACAGGCACATTATTTATTCATTAATAGGAAAACATTGGCAAACACACATGATGCTTCATTACTAAAAGCCTTTTCATTAGACTAATTGGTGACCATCTTGGATAAACGTATTTATTTTTAACTTTAAAAGCTTCCAACAATCAACTTATCTAATCTTCTGTAATAGAAAGACTAGATCGTGGTCTATTAATTCAGCAGCAAGCCTTTTAGTTGTGGTAATTCTCAGGTGAATCTATAAATTCATGTTTTTATCAAGTCTTCTGAAGATTCCTGAAAAGTTGAGCAGATTCCCATTTTTTGGACAGTATTAATTTGTGTGAAATTCTTAATTCTTGTAGATGGCAAAAAGTCTCACAGTTTATTTCCCAGAGTGATAGAGTTCACATTTTGCCTGACTTTTCTCTGCAGCTGGCATAATGTGGGTGGAAACTTGGTCTTTTCCTGACTCATCCATGCTCAGAGGCATAAATCGGTGGTTTTGCACCTGGGGCAAGTTCCCCCAACTGCGACCTCCCCTTCCCCTCCAAACACACACGGCACACTGACACACAGCATACTCCTGCCCATCCCACCGACGTCATGGAGAGGAGGGGCAGGCAGAGTCCTGCAGGTCTCCTCTTCACTCCTTCCCTCAGCCTCCGTGCTAATTCGCCTGTCAGTCAGCGCTCCAGCCCCCTCACTGACTGGCGCTAGTGAAACAGGATCGGGTGCTGTAACCGGCTGCAGTGCTGACTGATCAATCAACGCAGCACCACAACACAATCAGACTGCCTCTGGGGCAGCTGCTGGGATCGCACCACCCTAGTTCAGTCACTGTCCCTGCTTAATTTAATCCGATTATGAATTTAATCGTTCTGAAATCTCCAGTTGGTGCTTGAACATAATGAGACCAGACACAGATTGCTGAAAACAAGCATATTTTTTATGGATGCTACCAAAGGTTCATGGCAAGTACCTTGGTTTTCAGATGCTTGCAAAGAGACCAGCAAACAAACACCACACTCCATAACACATCAAAATAATTACATTGCAAATTGCTCACATCACAAAGTTAACCCCATTTAAAGCATTTTAATGGACCCCTAAACTTCACCACTGAGTGGCTTATTGTTATTTAAGAGGGCCAGAGAAGGACTGTCAAGGTCCAAAACATTGCACTTTACTATGGCGCCTTACGCTCTGTTGTTGTTTGTTACATTTCTCGTTATATAGATCACTAAAGGCTCTGGGGGAGATGTATCAACATTAAAGAAAGTGCATATAGAAGTTTGTTTTGACCCATTGCTTCATTTTCCGCTTGCGTTTCCATCAAATGTAAAAAAATGTTTCTAACATTTTACGTAAATTGTTGGCCAGAAAAGTTTACGCCACCTCAGGCCGAGCGGATTTTTTTTTAACGCCACTTTTTTACTATTTCAGACTGTAACCCTAATCTAAGAAATGTTCAGACCCTTACAAGTATTTCAATATTGTCCCTAGTTATCAGCTGAACATAACTAGAAAATGCAAACTTTATCTTTTAACTTGTATTTAGGTTTTATATTGGCTTTTTGCCACTAGCTTTTGGTTTCACATTGATCATACTATGGGGGTGAGGCACTAAGCAGTAATAAGTGGGTTTTCTGGGTGCTATGCACAAAGCAGTGATAAGTGCTTTTAAGTGAGATAACTGCCTTTATAGCGTGATACTGCCTGCTGTGAGATTCACAAAGCAGTGATAACAGTGCAGTAACCTGCTATAATGGCTACTTAAAAGCACTTATCACTGCTTTGTGAATCTCACAGAACGCAGTATCGCGCTATAAAGGCATTTATCTCACTTAAAAGACTTATCACTGCTTTGTGAATCTCACAGAACGCAGTATCGCGCTATAAAGGCATTTATCTCACTTAAAAGCACTTATCACTGCTTAGTGCATGACCCCCTATACCTATAAACTGAGCAGAAATTAGGTGTCAAAATTGTATCATGTCCTGCAACATATTTTTCTGGATGTGAACTTTGAATTAACTAACGAACAGAACATAGTATTTCTAACGCATGTGTGCGCTAAAATTAATATAAAGTCTAACCTTATCTTAAAGGCGACACATTTCTTTGTTTCTTTTTTTAAATTAATTCGTAAATGAAAAACTTATATATATACGCCAATACATGAAAATGAGTTTTTTCGGAATAAACAGAATAACTTGATGTACGTAATCTGATTTACGTAATGTAGTTTAAGATAAGTAAGATTGGTCTAAAGCATGGTAATTAGTTCTCTTACTTTATTTGTTAGGGACATTGGGCACGAAGACAAGTTTAAGACGCGCTCTTTCAAGATTGACTGAGCGTGGGAATGAAGGTTTCCTAGGTAATCACTTTTAACGGTTCAACAAAGACACACTATAAGAGTCCTGCATTATTTAGGCGCTTTATTCATGCCCAGCTTTTTCCTGACAATTCAACCAGTTGTTTACTGATGCCCTGTAGGATTTCCATGTTTTGTCCTATTTTTTCTAGGTTGTTACTAATAGCAGACAGTTGGAAATATCGTAAGTTGTGAATGTTCCTACAGTACATCCGATGGGATCCCATGGGTCTGGTAGCTAATTAAAAAAACAGGCCCTAATGAAAAGAAAAATAAGAACATGCAACCTCACAGGATGAGGACACATCCCTTCAGTTATCAAGAGATATGTCATGCTGATTGGCAGAGAAATGTTTTAACTCCTGCAGTAATTGTGTTCAAGTGTTTTAAAACCAGTATCTGAACAGTAGACTTGCAGGCCATTGATTACATACAGTAGGTGGCAATGCCTTATAAACTGTAACAATACTTCACTGTATAACTGGTTACAAGTGTGCTTGCAATCGTAATTAAGTTCACTACTATTATCGCTTTTTTGTCTGGTTATGGATCTTATCTGATAAATTATCTAGGGCAGGGGAGCGCAAACTTTTTGAGCTGCACCCCCCTGCCAGCTCCCCCTCGCTTGTGTGCGGCATCAAATGACGCCGCGGGGTCACGTCACATGTCCCTATTACCATGGAGACGGCCGTGTGACGTCATCCCGCATGACACCACAGCGTCAGTTGACGCCGCGTTGCCATGGTGACGAGTCACAGCGTCTGAAACAAGCTAAATGTTATTGTTGCAGAGGCCTCACGCGATCCCCCGGCATTTAATTTAAATGCCTCGGGGAAGAGCGCGGGGCCCCTGCAAGCGCCCGCGCTCCCCCAGAAAAATCCAGCGCGCTCCCCACTTTGCGCATCGCTGATCTAGGGTGATGCTTTTTTGAAGTTTAACCTTGTCTATATTCTTAGCTAAGGATTCTGAAGATGTCATCTACTTAGATTTTAAGCACTTTAGGACAGGGTTTCCTTTTGCATTGTTGTCGTCATTTAACTGTTGCACTTATTCCCATTATGTGTAATTGATTTAACTTGTATTGTAATTTTGTAAAGTGCTGCGTACATTCTAGCACTATATAACTAACATTATACATATAAATAAGGCCAGTTAATTTATATCACCTGTTTTAAATAATTAGATTGTAAGCTCTTTGGGATAGGGATTGCCCACAATATTTGACAAAAGTAGTGAATAATCCATTGGCAGCATTATTATATTATACAATCTCTGTGATCCCACCAAGACCGTCAAAGTATTGTTTTTATTCGAGTTTAGATAAGTGGTTTCCAACCTTTTTATGGTGAAGGAACCCTATAATTATAGTGTGAAATTCTGTGGAACCCCAACCCTCCCTAATAGCACGTCTGAGATCAAATGCATTGTAAATTCTTCTGTATTTGGTACACTTTTCATATGCTCTGAAAATTGCAGGGACCCCTTTAGGGATGCTGGGGAAGCTAAGGGTTCTTAGGAACCTTGGTTGAAAAACACTGGTTTCGATAATCCTATCTCTTTTGACCACTCATAGACACATAGATTACTGTGTTATCTCACACGACACTGACATAGCTCACTGATCTGGAGTGAATACTGAAGGGGTCAGTGGTGTAGAAATTAGTTTGTAAAAAAAACATCCATTTATTTGTTCAGTGAGTTACAGATCACGGCTGTTTTTTTTCTTAATTCAGTTAGGAAACAAAATAGAAAACATATATGTGTAGCCCTTTTTCTGAACACCTTCCTAAGGGACTACGGGTGACTGTCTAACACCTGTGGCTCAGGAGAGCTGAGCCTCCGCTAGCTGGGAGCCTGGGGTAATACACACACATTTACATAGCGCAGCGCCTCCACTTACCCAGGATCCCCATTATGAAAGATTTACCCTGGGCAAGAAACATACCATACATTGCGAGAGCAACCAATCTTTACTGTGTTTATCTGTGGTACCTCACTGTTCACATAACATGCATATATATATGTATATCATAACATTGACATCACTCATAACACATAACACCTCATAATAACTGGCTCTTATACTAGAGTGGCTCGGCCACACCCCGAGGGGAATATCGTCCTGTACAGCCGTGGCTCCGCCACACTCTCATAGAGTATGTCCTTGTGAAACTTATGTAGGATATGTTCTATCCGCTAGCCACTTGCTAGTGTCTGTCACAGTTAATCCTAAAGCGGGATCAGCGCCTGATGACCGGTGTCGGTGCACTTGCTGTTTACAAAGTACCTCCCGGTCACGGCGGTGACCGCACCTCTTCTCAAAGGGTCCGTCGCATCCGGCCCTGACCTTCCGATGTCGCGCGGCTCCACCGTCTGAGCCCAGACAGCAGTATCCGTCCACAACTCCGTGCGCTTGATGCCTACCTAAGGTGACAATGTCTGTCCACTACGGGCGTCCCTACAGTACCACAACCTACGGTGACGCGGGGAATACTCCTATGGACCTGGCGGTAGTATCTGGCCTAGGCAGGCGGGTCACGGACCCCCGGCACTCGCACTACCACTCTCAGCACTATCCCACTCGCTTCTGCTAGCGTGGCCTCTCCCCCACGCTTCCTGTTCTCCTCCCCTCCAAACCCAGCCTGTCCATTGGCTCCTAGCGTCAGCTGACTCCTCCGGGGTTCGCGGGGGTTATAGTTCATTACAGAGCCCTTTCTCATTGGCTCGTTGTTCGCGCGCTTCCAGAGCGCATGCGCAACCTCTTCTCTGGACCAGTGACCTCGGCAACATTGTGCAACAACATGGCGGCGCCCTGTACCAACTTGCCGTCGCGGAACCCGCCGTACAAATGCACACATATACGGTGTATTAACACATCCTTACATATGTATGGCCAATCCTCTTACCAGCAGCATACTTCATATAAGGAAGGAGCGCAGGTACTAGATACAGTCTTCTACTCAGGACACAAAATAGGTTATTTATTAAAGCCTCCAAGCTGCTAATCCGAGGCACAACTGTTGTATAAGTACTGCACCAGATTTACCGTATTAAAGACATATTAAACACCATTGGCTTTCATGGGAAAAGTTTCTTGATAAATTTGGTGGGGGTGGGGGTTTGCCCCAGTTTTGCAGCCGAGCGACTTTGATAAATGACCCTCAAAAACGTCTGTGTATCAAGGCAACAGATAGTGCAGCATTTCTGGGGGCAAATATTGCACCAGATTTTTAGAATCCTATTTTCCTTTCATTTGATTTTGTTCTTCTTCTTTGATGAATTCAATTTGTTTGTCTCAGAATTGCACCATTGTTGCATACACCGGGATTCACTAACCTCTGGTATGAGTTAACTGCTATGTACTTGACTGTTAGTGAATCTTCCCCATAGACCCCTGTAGGAAGTGACTACATCTCCGTCCCGAAATCTAAGATAGATCCCATAGCACCGGGGTGGCCGACTCCATTCCTCAAGGGCCACCAACAGGTCAGGTTTTAAGGATATCCCGGCTTCAGCACAGGTGGCTCAATCAGTGTCTCAGCTGAAGCCAGGATATCCTTAAAATCTGACCTGTTGGTGGCCCTTGAGGGCTGGAGTTGGCCTCCTCTGCTATAGCATGTATGCACTGATGTCACTGTTTGTTAATGATGTCACTGTTTGTTAATGATGTCACAAACTTTAATGAACAAAGGATGATCCAGGGCACTACGGATTTGTAATGGAAGTTATCATTTATTAGCAACACAACGTTTCGACCACCAGCGTGGCCTTTATCAAGTGACTGGCATTAATGAAGCATTAATTCAGCACCGCATTTATAAACTTGGGGAATATACCTTTTAACCCTCGATAATCACACCAATGTAAGTGATAATCACATTCAAATCATGAAAGGTATCAAACAAAAGTTCAAACATTTGTGACCCGACTGAAGGGATTATAGTTAAACATGCACATGGTAAAAAGGTTGTAATTTGAGAATTATTCCGATTGGGCCTACACACCTTCACACAACTACATTTAAAAAAAATTGTATTTATTTATGTTGGTGGGAAGGATTTGTAATGAAGATTTACAGTCTGATTTAAAACATATTGGCAAAAGGTTTTTTTAATTTTGTGGCTACAAATCTGCACCAAATGTTATAAAGAAAAGAAAAAAACATTGCAAACCAATAGGGGGTTTGTTTCATATATCTAGTGCCGTTTATTTTGCCCAGGAATTGCACCAATTTTGCCTTGATATATAAACCCCATGAAGTCAAATAATGTGCATGTATGCGAGACACATATTGAAAGATAATTATTGTCTAAATCGGGACACAAAACCTTGTCTATCCAAAACATTGCTTTGTGTATACAGTAAATTCAGCTCAGTATATCCCAGTTGACAACCACATTGTAATCCTAGGCATACATTATATAGGGCTACTGCTTGTGCTACTGAGAAGTATCTTTCTACAGCAACACAGTGAAAATTGGCTTCCAGTATATCTTACAGTAAGGTAAATAAGACTAAAACTGGCCAACAGGTCAAGTGTTCAGGATATCCCTGCTACAGCACTGGTGGCTCAATCAGTGGCTCCTGTGCCAGAGCCACCTGTGCTGAAGCAGGGATATTCTGAACACCTGACTTGTTGGTAGCTCTTGAGGACTGGAGTTGGCCACCCCTCAACTAAAGAATGCGCAACCTTTTCTCCAGATTGGCAATTTGTTAGAGTACGGTCAACCTTTTAACCTCAGAAACCCGGTATGTTTGATTAATGGATTGGTCATTGACACCTAAATAAAACCAGTACAGTATAGTACGGCGGATGCATTTTTACTTTACTGGAAGCTCAGCCTTTCCAATAAATCCCTCTCAACAGTAAATGCAGCCATGTATTGGAAAGCCTTTCATTATCTGAAGATATCTCTTATTATATTTGCTCTGGTTAAAAAAGATGAAGGAACATTGCATGATTCCCATCCAATACAGGAGATGTTACCTTGCAGGAGATGTTACCTTGTTCCGTGCAGTTATCCAGCTTGTTCAATAAGTATTAAAACTCAATATGTTGCGATATGAAATGGTTGACTCATTCAACTTGTTCATTGTCGTGTGTGAGTCTATGTATCACAATCACCGCCAAACTTGAAAATCGACAACATTGAATTGCTTAGTCAAAGCCACAATGTGATATTAAGATTACCTAAAAGCTATAATATAATAATATATCTCAAATGTGGCTTACTTTCATTTAGAGATGTGTTATCTTTCTTTCTGATCAACCTCTTTTTGATGCCAATGTAAACCTCCTAAACCCAAGGGGAAAATTGTGAAATCAATTTCTTGTACATTTTATACAATACCACAGAAAATGTCTACTTGCGTTCATGACTAATAATGACATCCGTACTAATATGTAAGATTATGGCCCATATTTAATAAGTTGTTTTATGGGATAAGACATCTTCCACTCCTGGAAGATCTGACGGCCAGCAATTTGTCCATACAGTAAGGTGTCTTCCTGTACCAGAAGGAATTTTATGGAACAGCTCTCAATAAATATGGCATATTTATGGCCTATGTCTATTTAGAAATAAAGATGACTAGCCTTAGAAGACAAAACTTCTATCTCATTCTTCTTCTTCATGAAGTTCAGAATAAGGTTCCACGCTTGTCATCTATACATTTTTTGTAGCAGTTATAGGAGAATTACGAGAGATTCTATCTGCAGCGTACGCGCTTCATATTGAACTAGTATGAATCTGCTAAAATATTTCCAATTCCTGATTTAATTTATAAACAGACACATGTCTACTGTTTTTCATAAGTGCATTTCCTAAGGCTATCAAAGCAGAAAACTGCACAATATCTTCATAATGACTGCTGGCATTTGGGACCACACTAAGAAGATTATAGTATAATTTAATGATGAGTCCCAGGAGCCATATTGAGATAAAATATTACCTTCAAATGTAAATGACTGTTAAGCATGGTGTTTTCTGTGTTTATGCAGCTCTCTCTCTCTCTCTCTCTCTCACACTCTCTCACACACTCTCACACACTCTCTCAAACTCTCTCTCACTCTCTCTCACACACACTCTCTCACACACACTCTCTCACACACACTCTCTCACACACTCTCACACACACACACTCTCTCTACGTTTAGGAGAATGGTCTGCTAGAGGATGCTCCTACAAAAAGGAACTGTACATGTTCCGATCCTAATAATATTCTGCAGTAAAATCCTTGGTGTTTAGTACAATAACATGTAAATCCCAACCCTCTAATGTTAGATAAACACTTTAGGTTGTAGTGTTGGTTGTCTTGAAATAACGATAATATAACATTGTGTAATATTGATTAAGTTTCAAACTATATGTGTTGAAAAAAGCTCAACTGATTTAATGTACATTACAACAAAATAGCAATGTAAAATAACTAGTAAAGTTACATGCTGTATATTTAGGCCATGGTTCAATGTATATCTTTTTGTCACGATACAAAGTTACTTTCACAATTTAATATTACTGCTTGGCAAAAACTTTTTTTAACAAAGTTCACCAGGAAATACATATTGAGATATACATCTTGCTTTTAAGTACTATGACACTAGAAGATAAAGTGATTTGCCCGAGGTCATATGGATAATAAATTGCCTGGACAGGAACCTACAAAAGTTTTTTTATTTTTTTTAAGACCATCAACACACCTGTCATTTGCAATGATACAGGGTTTGATACCAAATTTATACAACAAGAGACAAAAATGCCCCTTTGCTACATACAATGTGACAAATTATTTAGTACGTTAATATGTATTTTATCTATGTTCTTTCTGCAGAAGTATGGCTCATTTAGTTCAATATTGGCCCAAATATTTTAAGGCTACAACCACATCTCAGTAAAACCCATTTCAGCAGGTCCTACACTTCTCTTATTATACTGTATTGTACAGGTAGTCCTCGTTATCCAACGTTTCACTTGGCATATCCAACGCTTTACAATGCAACCCTAAGGGCCGTTTTTCGACGCCTGAATGCGTTATCCAACGCTCACCGCCACTGATTAACATGGGACTCACTTTACAACGGTTTCACTATCCAACGCTACTTCCAGAACGGCTTCCGTTGGATAACCGTGGACTGCCTGTATATTCCTTCACTGCGTATAAAGAGGAAACAAAATGCTGCTGCCCATAGCATGGGATGTGGGACATGTACTGTATGTGGTGCCTAAAGGGTTAACATGTACGAAGCACTGTATGTGCTATGTATGAGCTACAGGGCAGTTACAACAGAAGTGCCATAATAATTATAGTGAAACAAATCTCAGCAAATAGTGCAAATAACATATACTTCCCATAACTTATTAAGCGATTTCTTCCCCCCAGGGGAGGGGTGGAGATGTATCTGCTGCTGCCACAGTCATTGGAAGTATATGTTATTTGCACTATTTGTTGAGATTTTTTTCACTATAATTGTTAGTCTACTTCTAGTTTTTAACCCGTTTTCACTGCCCTGTAGCTCATACATAGCACATACAGGGCTTCGTACATGTTAACCCTTTAGGTACCACATACATGTGACGCACCCCATGCTGTGGGCTGCAGCGTTTTGTTTCCTCTTTATACGCAGGGAAGGAATATATAAGACAGTATAACATTGGTAGTGTAGGACCAGCTGCAATGGGTTTTACTGTGACGTGGTTTCAGGCTTAAACTGTTTTGGCCAAAGTATTGAACTAAATGACTCACATTTATGCAGAAAGAATATAGATAAAATACAAAGTAATGTACTAAATCATTTGTCTGTTGGATGTAGGATTTTGGCCTTTTGTCTCTTGTTGTATGGATAGGATATTCAGATCATTTTATTGAATGGGGTTGCAAAGTTGTATGATATTACTTAACCTATTTAAAATAATAATAAAAAAAAGTATAAAGTTACCCAACCCTTATATACAGTATCTAACCACTTTTCATACATTCTAGCTCTCAATTCTGTTACATCTTATGCTTATTCCAAAAGTGTTGTATAGTTCTTATTTAATGGTATGAATAATACGACAGATATCTGTGTGCTTGCAGCCCACAACTGGGAAGAACAGTTACGAGCCTTCTAGCCCATCCCCTGTTTTTGGCCTTTGATGAGGGTTACAGATGCACACACAAGTACAGTATAGAAAGCTTCTTTGCCTAGAAGCAGTAACACTGGGTTAATGTAGAGTAGGCGCCTGAAAGAAGAAATATGGGTAAGAGGAGAGACAAGGAGCAACAGAGAAATAGTACATTAGTGATGGAGGGAATAACAAGCCCATATTTAGTAAGTGGTACTATTACATCCATAACACCTTATAAAACCAGAAGATATCTTATAGCCCATTGTAGGGAATGGGCTGTAAAATGTCTTTCAGACCCTGGAAGGTGTCTTATGGTATAGCAACACATAGTAAATGTGCTCCATAATGCATTACCCATCTTCATTTTGATAGTTCAAAGTGCAGACCCTAACAATACCAGGTAGCGATGGTAGTATAAAAAATATTAAGTGCTTAAGCGAAATTAAATTAATGGAGAAGCTAACAGCCCAGTTAAACCAGAAATTAGACCAACATTATAAGATATGGAAACCTTGGACTCTATAATAGGATTCCTCCTAAGTAAATAGAAAAGGAGGGGAGAAGTCCATGTCCGCAGTGGCTTAAAGGTCTAATACATGAAGGTTTTGAGGAAATTAGACGTGAACCTCTACAACCCGCCCCCCCCCCCCCGCTCCTGCTTTCCCCTTCCCACTCACCTTCCCCCTTCTTCCCCCACTCCCGCTATCCTCTCTTTTCTTTCTCTTAGCTATCCCTTCTCTTTATCTTTTCTTTTATACAAAGGAATTCCTAAAATTGGTACTAGGATAAAAAATTTAAAAAAAGGTTAGATACAAATTGAAGAGAAGTTGAATAAAAAGATTAGAGATGAGATAATCTAACACAATTTATTATAAGAATCTTCAGTCTTTGTATAAAAAAGAAAAAAAAAGAAGGATGAAATGATTTCAACACTGTACCAATGTTATAAGTTTGAATGTATATTGTTATATTCTTCAAGGAAAATCAATAGAAAAAAGATTGAAAAAAAAAAATATTAAGTGCTACAAGAACGAAAATGACCTGTATCTTAAACTTCACTTTAGCTAGCCAGGCCTACTCTTTAAATTGATTCCACAAGGTAGTTTACACATGACAGCATATTAAAGAAGGAGGTCAACAAAGGCAAACGAGAGTCTTGGTTGCCTTGAGAATGCAAGGAAATCATCCAGGTGTGGTAAAGTACACTGGGTAACCTCACAGCACCTCTGCCTGCAGGAAGTTACATGCCCTCTTGCTTTAACTACACTACCCTCAGTCACTATGCTGAATCATCCTTTTGGAACTTTATACATTATATTAATGACCTTGAGGTTGCCATAGAGAGCAAAGTCTCCATCTTTGCTGATGACACTAAATTGTGTAAGGTGGTAAAATCAGAGCAGGATGTCATTTCTCTCCAGAAGGACTTGGAGAGACTGGAAATTGGGTAGGTAAATGGCAGGTGAGGTTTAATACAGATAAATGTAAGATTATGCATTTGGGAAACAAGAATAAACAGGCGACTTACAAATTAAATGGGGAAACATTAGGTGAATCCTTGCTGGAGAAGGATTTAGTAGTGCTTGTATACAGCAGGTTTAGCAATAGTGTCCAATGTTAGACAGTAGCAGCAAAGGCAAATAAGATCTTATTTTGCATTAAACAGGGAATGAATGGAAGGAAAGTAAGCACAATTATGCCCCTTTATAAAGCATTAGTAATACTGTACCACACCTTGAATACGGAGTACAGTTTTGGGCACCAATCCTTAGAGAAGACATTATGGAACTAGAGAGAGTGCAGAGAGGAGCCACCAAATTAATAAAGGGGATGGAAAATCTGACTTATGAGGAGAGGCGAGCTGAGAGATTTGTTTACATTAGAAAAGAGGCATCTATGAGAGTATATGATAACTATATACAAATATATTCGGGGACAGTACAAGGAGCTTTAAAAAGAACTATTCATCCCACGGGCAGTACAAAGGACACAGGGTAATCCCTTAAGTTTGGAGGAAAGAAGATTTCACCAGCAACAAAGAAAAGTGTTATTTACATTAAGAACAGTTAAAATATGGAATTCATTACCCATGGAGACTGTGATGGCAGATACAACAGATATCTTCAAAAAAAAGGTCGGAAATCTTTTTAGAAAGGAAAAGAGTACAGGAATATTCCAAATAAGTAACCATGGGAAGGATGTTGATCCAGGGAGAAATCTGATTACAATTATTTGGAGTCAGGAAGGAATTTAATGTTCCCCATATGAGACAGCATTGGATGATGTGTCACTGGGGTTTTTTTTTTTTGTTTGCCTTCCTCTGGATCAAAATACTGTAAATACAAATATAGGGTATCTGTTGCCTAAATTTAGCATAGGTTGAACATACCGTATGTCTTTTTTCAACCTCATCTACTTTGTAACTGCAGACCAGCATCTCAGTATATTGATGGCAGATGACATAGACTAACATAATGGTGCTTGAGGGTGACATCACAAGTAGACTGAACTCCAGTGCTAGACATGTACAACATATCTTATTAAGCAGGCTACGAATTAGTTACATGCTGTAACTTCAGTCTCTAAAGTTTCTTTATGTGAGAAATAATTGGCAGCCGTCCCTGTGGAGCTTTAAGTATTCCGTCTTCTGGATCAATACAAATGTAAATACTGACGGAGTATATTTTATTTAATGTACTTACGACAGAATAATAAGTAATTAAAGAGCTACGTCTTTCAACAGTCTGCAGGTCCACATAGATCTAGTATCACTGGTATCCAGAGCATCAAGAGAAGGCTGCACAGAATGTCAGAGTATTTCTCTCCCATCTGAAACAATAGGTATAAATCTGCCTTCTAATATGGACAACCCTGTATGTATGTATGTATGTATGTATGTATGTATGTATGTATGTATGTATGTGCCCTTCAACCCTGTATGTATATACAGTATGTATGTATGTGCCCTACAACCCTGCGCTACTTGATGTCTATCTGGTGACAATGAAGACATCTTGCAAGTTGACTAATGTATTACCCATGAAATTGCCCTGAAAATATATCATGGACACTTTAATATGGTTTTTGTTTACTTTCTAGACATTTGCTATGGTCACAGTTAATTGAATCCCAAAGGGAGATAGAAGAACATACAATTCTTGGTATTTCACTGCACTTATTGTGAAAATAGGGATTTACTCAGGGAATATTTGAAGGGTTGTGGGCCATATTTACTAAGCAGTTTTATGCTATTGGACGCCTCCGGATGCTGGAAGACGCCTTAGAGCCCATTGACATTAACGGGCCGTGGCGTGTCTTCCAGCACCGGAAGGTGTTCTAACGTCAGAAACCTGCTTAGTAACTGTGGCCTTTGTGTCCCCTTCATCAAAGGGAAAAGTCAAAGTTATTTCACACATATAAAAACCCTTAATTATTATGAAAATAACTCTGCCATAGTGGTGGATATACTAAAGAAAAGGTGAAAAGCATCAGAAGATAATAATATTACTAATAATAATATTACTACTAATAATAATAATAATAAAAGATACATTCTTGTAAAACGATATGAATCACATCTATTGGATATTGATGTCATCTTTGTTAAAACAAAGTGTGAGATCTAGTTCATGAATCAATTGTTTTAATATAGGGCAAAGCTCTGTATATACAGGGAGACATGACCAAATTAGGGGAAGTCAGCTTGGCCCTTGGCCTGAGTTGCCATGCAGTGATGTGCTGGGGAGGGTGGAGGATGAGGAAGTGTTAGGTTATTTAAGGGGCTGTCGCCCAGTGACCTTCCTCTCTCAACTTTTGACCACCTCCCACCCACCCCCTCAGTGTTATTGGACAATGTTATGTTGATGTTTAATGTTATGATTGTATTTAACATTATATTTGTACAAAAAAAGAGAGATAAGAGAGTATGGTAAGAGAGGTGGTGTTGTTATGTCTGTCACAGCTGAAGGGGTGCGGACTGGTCAGTTTTGCCCAGGTGGTTTATGTTGATAAATGGGAGGGGTCCAAAGGATGCTCTCCTGGGCCAGATCCAGGTGCGATGGGCCTACGGTTGTACTCCTAAGAGGAACCCCAGGTGTTGCAAACCAGTAGTGCTCCCTGATTCATGTAGCTTTGTTGAGCTTAATCAGGTTCACTGGGTGGGGGGTACATGCTGACCAGGTCCAGGAGTGTTGGTTTATGTTTAATTAAAGGCTTTGCCCATTTCTACCCAACCACGGTGTCTGTATTTATTTGGGTGGGCTAGTAAACGGAATGGGCAGGAGTCAAGGGTACAATAGTCATGTCAATGTGATATCAAATACTGTTTCCGGTATGCGGCTGATTGCTGCATTATTTGTTCCTCTTTGCCATCCAGCTGTCCACTGCAGGCTTCAGTTCCTGCTTAGGACACATTACTAACTAACTTCTGCATTATTAAAGCAGCTGCGCTGTCTATCTGCTTGCCAGGCAACTAAGCAGTTGTAACAAGCATACCAAGCTACAACTTGTGTGGATTAACACCTCAACTGCTGCAAATACCTACAGTACAAAATAAACAGAATGAAAAACATAACTGTTAAAAGATGCTGCAAAATTGCACGTAACAAACTGTGTTTGGAAAGGGTGTTTGTACTTTTGCAATTCCTTGCATGCCCAGAACGATATTATATACACATAATACTGAAAAAGTTTTGAAAAGCAAAATGTTTTTCTAGCATACATTGTTGTAATAAACAGCTTTTACAGCTGTTTTCTGAAAATCTGCTAAACTCTAATATAAAGATTGTACATAGGAGCGTTACAGTCTACAACAGTTCTGAGCCATAAGTGAACAGCAAACAAATGTGTAGATGAAATGAATTTTGTGATTATTTTTTTTTACGATATATAATTCTATTGTTTGTCACTATAAGTAAGACAGTGAAAAAGTCCCAGCCTTGCAATGACGAATATTATGCTCTGAATAAATGATATACAACATTAAGGTAGGGCTTGCCTCACATAGCTAACATAACTATAATACTGCACTAAGAAATGGGAAGAGCAAGATGAAAGAGTTCCAGCAATCTGTGCTGCGAGGGAAATCCATGTCTAAACAGAAACATGCAGGGGTCTGACACATGGCTGTGTGTATGTGCATATAGTTATACATTGAGTGTACAATTATTAACCATGAGTTCATGAATTATCTACTTCCTGTCAGTGACATTTCCCTACTTGTTGAAACTTGATGGAAGCAGAATTAACAATTGTGTTGATGTTAATCAGCATTTATGAGGGCTGGAGGTATCAGGTGAGCAGAAATTTGCTTCAATACCAATAGACTTAAATATGCTGGTGCCACCTCCTGCTCGCTGTTTTTGCAACGGCAAAAAGGTCACCTATCTTGCATTTCCTTTCCATTACTTCTATTTTATCATCCCCCCAAAAAGTACAGAAAAAGTTCCTTTTTATTGAGTGTGACCCTAAAGCACAATATAGACCAGCCCTTTCACTGACATTTAATTTATACAAAAGGTATCACACAGTATAACTCGGGTCACAGTATTCCTCAAAAATGATATTGAACATATAGTGGATTGCTTCACAACTCCATAACTATGACGTTTTTTTTTTTATAATAAACAAATATCTTACATTTGTAAAAAATGTTTTAACAAATTTGTGAAATAAAAGCCATTAGGCTTTTGCCTTTGACTACATGGTGATTTTTTACAGTTTATTGGTGAATTGATTTTACTGGCAATTTTGGCGACATTATTATTGGATCTAGGAATAGGGTTACACACATTTTTTTGCCTAGATTGCCTATAATTAACAATTTAGGAGAATTGTTCCAAACTCTTAAACTAACGCACTGATCATGAAATTCCACAATTGACCAGGAAGTTGGGTTTTGTGTTTTATCAGTACTATGATCAATGTTAATATTTCTGTGATGTCCTAACTGCACCCCGGTCTGGCTAGCCACAGGCCTTAAGCAGTGGTATGATGAGCTTGTTCTTGCCTCTAAGCAGAGAAAATACTCTCCTAGATGGGACGTTCCCAATCCGGAAGAATGGTTAAACGCCTAGACCTGGATAATCTACTCCTGTACCGTTCAGTGATAGAGGGTGATCCTCTTTCCCTCATCACTTCCTTCCATGGTTTCACAAGGTGAGGAGGAGACACCTTGCAGAGCTGAATGTACTGTAAGAAAATGAGTACCCTACAATATTAAAGAAGGCCTGTAGTAAAGTTTACTCTTTGTAAGTTTTTCCTTTTCACTTTGTACTGAAAGTTAATTCCCTTAACAAGTTGTGAAATGTATAACCCTACTGTGAAATTGGCTTTAAGACAACTGAAGGTGTTATCTTTCACAAGATGCGTTAAAATATACTCGTAGGTAATCAAAATACCTTGGAACTGAAGCCCTTTCTTTAGGAAGTAACTATTAGTTGATTAAAAGCTGTAATAACAAAATAAATAAAAGTCAGGTAAGTCAAAATAATGTAAGTTTTTTTTTTAAATTATTAAGATTTTAGTGGTAACCAGATGCTTTGAAATGTGTTCGTATTTTTTCATACAATGACACTCATACAGTGTGTTACCTAATTATTGAAACTCTTCTCCTTGGAAGTAAATACGGTGTCATCATTACGAGGAGACAAACAGCGCACTGCCCTCAGAAGAGAGCAAAGAGCAGCAGAAAAACTGTGCAGTCACAAAAAGAAAACAATTGTTAGAGGGGCTTCACAGATGGAAACCAGTCCCACCGCTGGCAGAGTGTATCAAAGTAGAGTACAGGCTGGGCAATTCCATGTTGTTTAAAAACTCACATTTATTGTAGGATGTACAGCAGACAGATCTGCCCGCTGGTCATCCCACAATAAATGGGATTTCTTTTTTTGAACATTGTTCAGTGCCCGGCCTCTACTCTATATTGTTCACTGAGAAGAGCCAAGAGCGGAGAACAATTAGTGACTGATAAGAAAGGGAATTACAGAGATGCCATTGTAGGGAACAGAAACGTATACATTTTTCACAAAGAAGTAGCATGTTCACTATAACGCGTAGGTGAAATCTCTTGAAGGAAGCCATTTACAGCAGCAAGTTATTTAAAATAATATTTAATATTCATTGTAATCATACTTTTTAAGAGCTCATCAAAGAGGGGACAATCTTTGCGTTTCAGAGTAAATGTGTTGGTGTTATAACATAAGACAAGTTTTCCCATGTACAAGCACTAAACTCCGGATCTTACCATTTTTAGCAAATATGTTATCATGCAGAACAGCATCTGGGGTCATAATGAAGACAGACCACAGTTGTACCAAAAAGTGAAACTAACAGGAAGTAACATATAACATGCTGCACCTGTTCAAAGATCACTAAGTTACAAACAATTAGGGAATGTGTGAGACTGTTTTTCTAATATTAAGAGCACAAATAAAACACTGAACAATTTTGTAATATATTATGAATGTAGTAAGATCTCTAGGCAAACCAAACAAAAACAAATATGATTGCAAAAATATTTTGGTCCTTTTAACCTTTTTTGTTTGCCTTTTAAGAATCAGTTGAACTTGATGGATATATGTATTTTTTCAACCTCATCTACTATGTAACTATGTAACAGTAAAAAGTCACAAAGTGCAACAGCTAAAGAGTGTATAGTGCAAAAAACCCTGAATGTCAATTACATAGTAACATAGGTGACATGGTAATAACTAAAGCAGAATATATCCGGAGACATCCAAGAAGTGATGTTGTGCCATTGTGTCATCGGCAGTTCTGTTTCCTGGGGACCACTGCTGGTCCAGGAACCACACTTAATAGCCACTCATATATAACATAAGAGTATACCCACCCAATAATCCCCCCCACCAGTTCTTCTTTTAACTCCATATACCCTTTCTCTTACTTAAGGTAAAACAGTACCCATAATGTATGCCAAGTACTTGGTATACAGATGCTACCGCTTGTACAGTATATTATGACTGTCATCACTTATGTTTATACAAAAAAAGGTCATCATTTAGGGGTCTATTTTCAAAGGAATGCAAATGTTCATTATGTTGTTAAATTGATTATAAGAGTAACATTTTGCATATGCTTCATTGAATTAAACACTCTGCAATAGTGAAGTGACTTGTTTCACTAGTGAGCAGTTCTGGCAATATCAGTAGACGGATTCAGTGAGAAGTTCTCTCTTCCTGCAGTGAGCTGCAGACCAGGTAATCGGCTGCACGCGCCGCCAATCTCGCGGGCACGCGTTGCAGCGGAGATACCAGGGCCTTAGCCTAACTCGGAATCAGAAGACCTGCAGAGACTGAAAGAATGATGACACTAAGATAGTATGTTATAATACTTTGTAAGCAAACAGAAAAAAAATACAACTGATTTCTCGTAGAGATCTAGAGGGTTATCTCGATATATGGCTGAACACCAGATACGTTTCTGACAGCAAAAATATTGGTCTGTGCTGGTTTTACAGGTTATTATCTTTGGCAGCCATTCTTATTTTTCTTAGGAATAATATAGGCAGCATTGTACCAAGACTTGACACATAACGTGTAAAAAACCAAAAGCTTCCTGCTCTGGCATGTACTCGAGAGTATTTGTTATGCTTTAAAAGGTCTAAAAAAGACAAAGCTTTTTTTAAATACGCCTGTCAGCAGCAATAACTGCATTCCAAAATGTCAAAAATTGCAAGTATTTTGCCTGCCTCCAAACTAATTGAAATGTTGCTCTGTTATATCACTAAAGGTCTGTTTCTATTGGTCTGCTGAAGATATAAAAAAATATATAGAATTCATGGGATTTATCTACACATTTACAGCTACAGACAGTGCTGGATTTTCCCATTAGATCCAATAGGCCTGGGCGCAGGGCGGCAAATCTCCCTTTTCTTCCTCTCCCCGTTTACAGAGACCCCGCTCTCTTCCCCACTGATTGCCGGGGGAGAGCGTGGAGCCTCAGTGACGTTCTTACCTTCTCCTTCGTGCCTCACTCCTTCTTCAGCAGCTCAGTGTCAAATGACGCTGCGACGACACGTGGCGTTGTTTTCCCATGGCAATGTGACGTCACATGGTGTCGCGTTTCTGTGCCAAAGTGACGTCGCGGCATGAAATGATGCCATGGCAATGTGACATCGCAGCGTCATTTGACGCCACAATGCTGAAGAAGGAGGAGGGTGGCGCTGGAGGAGGAGGCGGCATCAAGGTAAGTGCCTATGGGCGGCAGATTTTTAAATCCGACACTGCCTACAGACCTCACTCATGTTGTCATTTACCTATTGCATTTATTCCCATTGTTTGTGAGGTACATTATTTACCTCCTATTGTAATGTTGTAAAGCACTGAATGCATGGTTGGCCATATATACATAAAATGATACAGACGTACATACCTAGACTTACTAAGCCCTATAAAATCAGGGCAGACAACGTGACATGACCTAAATCAGGAATGGGCGGTATTTGCCCTAAATGTGTCAGCAAATTATATATCAAAGTAACATCCTTACTAGAGCTCATGAGCATAGGGTCAATGTTATTTTATTTAAAGACATTGCCTAGATGGGAATGATGCCAGGTTTAGGTATAACGTAAATAACGTAACATTATTTTGTGGCATTAACATTAACTTAGCTTTGTGAGTAAGGTGTTTTTATGCTAGAAGTTCATTTGTATATCATTTTCCCTAACCGTTACGTTCTTTATGATGCTAGGCTTTTAACGTGATGTTAACGTAGGTTAAAGTTACATTACTTTCTTTAGCGAGTACAGCGTTGCCATTTACATTACATTAAATGGCCTTACGGAGTCTGGTCCATACAGGTTTAGTTTCTTCTTCTGAAGAGTTTATTAATTGTTATACTAAAGTAGTGTTTCCCAACCGGGGTTCCGCAGCACCCTGGGGTTCCGTGAGAAGATCAAACGGGTGCTGCAAGATTTCCCCGAAATCCCACAGCAGGGAGAGAGCAGGGTAGTTGCTAGGGGGCTGGGCAGTTTCTTCTATCCTGATTGGCTGCATTACCCTGCAGCAGCCAATCAGGAGGAGGAGCCAGGAGTCTGCGGGGTATGGTCAAGCAGATGTGGAGGAAGAAGCATGGGCAGTAGAGAGGTGTGTGTGTCTCTGTCCTGTGTGTATTGATTCTGTTTTGTGTGTGTGTTTCCTCTGACTGTCCTGTTGTATGTGTGTGTGTGTTTTCTGTGACTTTCTGCCCCCTCTGACTCCCCAGCGTCCGGATGCGGGACTTGTCGTCGTGGGTAGCCAGGTCAGGGTAGGAGAGAGCAGAGTAGTAGAAGGACAAGCTGAGGTCAAAGAGTGGAGAGGTGTGAATCGTAGAGGTCACAAGCCGAGTCGAGGGTTGGAGAAAGCAACAGAGTCGAGGAGAGGCAAGGCAGAAGTGCTTGCGGCCAGCACACGTCACGTGAGACTATGCTCACTTCCTGGTGGAAGAGGCTGAGCATAAATAGCAGGGTGAACCAATCAGGCGCAGAGCTGCACTGCAGACAGGAACAGGACTGAAGCCAATCAGGCGACAAGAGATTGATGGGGCGGAGCATGCGCCAGATCCTCACACCTGTCCCCTCTGACTCCCTGTCCTCTCTGACTCCCTGTCCTCTCTGACTCCCTGTCCCCTCTGACTCTCTGTCCCCTCTGACTCTCTGTCCCCTCTGACTCCCTGTCCCCTCTGACTCCCTGTCCCCTCTGACTACCTGTCCCCTCTGACTACCTGTCCCCTCTGACTCCCTGTCCCCTCTGACTCCCTGTCCCCTCTGACTCCCTGTCCCCTCTGACTCCCTGTCCCCTCTGACTCCCTGTCCTCTCTGACTCCCTGTCCCCTCTGACTCCCTGTCCCCTCTGACTCCCTGTCCCCTCTGACTCCCTGTCCCCTCTGACTCCCTGTCCCCTCTGACTCCCTGTCCTCTCTGACTCCGTCCTCTCTGACTCCCTGTCCCCTCTGACTCCCTGTCCCCTCTGACTCCCTGTCCCCTCTGACTCACTTTCCCCTCTGACTCCCTGCCCCCTCTGACTCTTGGGACTCCCTTCCCCCTCTGACTCTTGGGACTCCCTGCCCCCTCTGAATCCTGTGACTCCCTGCCCCCTCTGACTCCCCTGCTCCCTCTGACTCGCCTGTCCCCTCTGACTGCCCTGCCCCCCCTGACTCCTGTGATTCCCTGCCCACTCTGACTCCCTGCCCCTGACTCTGTCTGTCTATGTCTCCTATAACTCTGTCTCTTTTTCCTGTGACAGTCTATTTGTCAGGGCCGCCAACAGGGGGGGCCGGCCGGGGTTGGTGTCCCGGGCCCGCTGGCTGGAGGGGGAGGCCGGTGCTGCACATTTCCCCCGACCTGTGGCCAGGCCCTGCTGCCGGTCGAGGGCGGGCCCCGGCTCTCGGCTGCCTGCATGACCTCTGTCCCACGTCGCCAAGCTTCCACTGCCAGAACGCGACTGTGCTCTAATGTCAGCGCGTCGGAAGTAAGCTTGGCCCAGCTTCCGGCGCACCACTCGCTGACGTCAGCGCACCGGCAGTGGAAGCTTGGCTATGTGGGACAGAGGTCATGCAGGCATCTGAGAGCCGGGGCCGAGCAGCAACCGGCAGCAGGGCCTGGCCACAGGTCAGGGGAAATGTGCAGCACCGGCCGGCCCACCCCAGCCAGCGGACCCCTGCCCTGACTCAAGGTAAGTGTGTATTTATTTTTTTTGTAACTTCAATTGTATTAGTTTTGTATGTAGAGCAATCAAGGACAGGTCATACATTCACTGTCTAATGTTGGACTATCTTAGGTGACATTGTTAACAACTGTTACAAAACCTTTTGGTTAACACATTGTGCAAGAACAATAAAACAGATACAAAAGAATAATAGAAAAGGAAATAATTGGGTGGGGAGGGAGTTAAGGGTGTATTTTTATATGTCTTGGGAGTATTTTTATATGTATTAGGTGGCTTGGGTTATTTTTATATGTTTTGGGGGGCTTGGGGTATTTTTATATGTATTGGGGGGGCTTGGGGTATTTTTATATGTATTGGGGGGCTTGGGGTATTTTTATATGTATTGGTGGCTTGGGGGTATTTTTATATGTATTGGGGGCTTGGGGTATTTTTATATGTATTGGGTGGCTTGGGGGTATTTTTATATGTATTGGGGGCTTGAGGGGGTGCCTGCTTAAAATGTTTGTCCTGGGCCCCACGATTTCTGTTGGCGACCCTGCTCTCTATCCTGTGTTTTCTGTGACCTGGTCCTGTTGTAGAGGTGCCTCAGCAACTGAGGACTGTGGCTAGGGGTACCCCGAGAGAAAAAAGGTTGAAACCCTCTGTACTAAAGGGTTAATCATCCAGCAGCTGTGATTTGTGCTACATACACCATATGATTTGTTTCCTATGTTGTAACATAAATGTCAGGGTTTGTGATCTCTAAAAATCAGCCAAAAAATAACAAAAGTATAACTATATTTAACTCAAACAATTTATTCTGAAAGGCATTCTGCCTTGCTGATATTTTGCAATACTTGAACAAGCATTTATTATCATCATAAAACTATACAAGTTTCACCAGATGCGCTGCTTCCTTTTTTTTTTTATAGACTAAAGCAGACGTTTTTCATAACTTTAAAAATGTCTATTTGATCCATCATGTAAATGTGAGGGATGCTCGTCGCTTTCAATATCCACATGGGTTTCGACAACAAAGGCAGGCGACAGCCAGACAATAATAAGGCACCAACCCAGAGATGCGCCTGCTAGCGCCAGGCTCGCCGACAGCTTTTACACGGCCCGAGCAGAGTGTTGGGTGGTGCTGAACGATTGTGGAGTGGGGATGGGGCAGGGTGCAGGCACCCACGAAAAACAGTCCTGGCCATGGCAGAGGAGGATACAGTACAAACAGTGTTACAAATAGCACTGCTCCCCCACATAACACAGTGAGCACAGAAAAAAGCTTCAACCTTTTGGCTCTGGTTGATGGTACATAAGGAAATGCTTTGCCACGTTGTGTGTTATAAGTCTTTTCCTAATATTAATAACCATGAGGGTCAGAATCTTAGAGCACTTAGGAAATATTAGGAACGGACTTATGACACACACAATGTGTCGAAGCATTTCCTTATGTACCATCAATCAGATCAAAAAGGTTTAAGCTATATGGGTATAGAACTCGTTTTGCCCCGTTGGAGAGGAGGAGACCGAGGTTTTGAACTCTTGAAACATGAGACCATTTGAATTCATCAGTTGAAAACTTTGGCATCTTTGGGGTTAAACGTGGAGATCGAGATTGGAGCATTTTTGGTATAATTCCCCTTTTAATCTGATGCTGTTTTGAAAGTTTTTTTATAATCATTTTTTTATGTATTTCTATCTTTGAGGAAGATTTTTGGTGGTTTTTAGTTATGGAGTTTAGATCCACATTTCTTTGTTGTATGTGGAATATATTGTATTAATTTCATTGTTTATCATTTGTCTTTTTTCTTCCCAATTGATATTCATTTAGTTTGATTGTATTTCTATTTCGCCAAATTATGTGCTCTTCTAGTACATATTGTATTTTCTCGAATTTCTTAAAATTACTGTCAGCATTTGATGTGACTGTATAATTTATAAATCACTATGGATTATAGTGATCTTTTTATTACTATTTATTAATATTGACAAAGCTTTAGATCACTTCTCTGTGGTGACATATTCAGTCTTGTGAGATCCTTTTTTTAGCATATATATATAAATATATATATATATATTGTGACAGAAACCAGGGGTTGGTAATAAACTCCATATACAGGGCTCCCAGGATACTGAACAGTTTCTGTCCTGTCTAAGCTGAACAGGGCAGCCTCGTGGTACAGGCACTCCATTCCACAGTTTGTCTGCTGCCTGTTTTCTGTCACCTGTCATGCTGATTAGAGTTCAGGTATATAAGACCTGTTTCCTGTTTCCTCTGGGCCCCGCCCAAGAGCCTGGAAGGCTGCTGAACTGCAGAGGGGTGAGAAAGCCTCTTTCCCAAATCGCTTCATTCATTCTGTTAGTTTGTCTAAAGACTGCAAAGGTACTTATTTTGTTGGTGGAAGTGGACAAGCCACTTCCAACTCTGAGTCAGGGACATCTAAGTTTAAGTTATCGCTCAGACGAGCAGCTTTTTGTTTGGCTTTGTTTTCTGTTTAAACTGTGGCAGTCTCAGTGCCTGGGACTGAATAAACCAGGCATAGCCTGTTTAAAGGAACAGTACGTGACGTCTCATCATTTAACCTACCCTAAAAGACCGTGTTCTAACAGTCCCGGACAGACGGCGGAGCCCCGGAGTAAGCCGTTTGTCACATATGGTGTAAGAATGCGGGCAGAACACTAAAAGGTCTGAGGGTTAAAGAACTTTAAAGGAAAAAAAAAAAAAAAAAAGGTTTTTTTTTCTCTCTCTCCAAACAAGATGGAAGACGTGGTGAGTGCGCTGGTACGCAATGTCGCTGTCCAGAGAGACGCGAATGAAGCCCTGCAACAGGCGAATGCAAACCAGCAAGAGACAAACCGCTTGCTGAAAGAGGAGCAACAGCGGTTCGCTCAGGGCTTACAGCAGGAACTCGAGATCCTGAGGGAGACTATCAGTAACCTTCCACTGGCAGCGGCAGCCCCAGTTCCGAAAATGACCAGGGCAAGCCACTACCTTCAGAAGATGGGACCCTCGGATGATGTGGAAGCCTATCTTCTCACGTTTGAACGCACGGCACAGAGAGAGGGATGGCCAGAAGCTGAGTGGGCTGGTCTAATCGCACCCTTCCTAAGCGGCGAACCCCAGAAGGCTTACTTTGATCTAGAGCCAGCCGAAGCTAACGTCTATGCAAAATTGAAGTTCGAGATCCTCGCCCGCCTCGGCGTAACCACGGCTGTTCGCGCCCAAAGGTTTCACGCATGGTCCTTCACGATGGATAAAGCCACCCGAAGCCAGATGTATGACCTCATCCACCTCGCCCGGAAGTGGCTACAACCCGAGATCAACTCAGCAAGCCACATCGTGGAACGGTTGGTCATGGACCAGTTCTTGAGGAAACTTCCCTCTGCCTTACGCCATTGGGTCAGTCGGAGTGACCCCCACAATGCGGATGAGCTTGTGGCCCTCGTAGAAAGGTACAATGCAGCAGGAGAGCACCCGCAACCCACAGTCGTGGAGCAACCCCACTACCCGAGGTTCCAGGACTCTTCCAGAGACGGTAAAAGGGTACCGGGGTTAAGGGGAGCTGAAGAGCGGCGACCACCTTCACGCAGCACCAGCAACAGTGGTTCGCACACTAAGGGCAATAGCCAACATGGGGAGCCGGGAAAAGGCTCTAAGTGGGACACAGACTATATACCTAAATGTGTAAATTGTCATGAGAGGGGCCACACAGCAAAAATCTGCCCACTAAATGATGAGCCCATGCAATGCAACAGCATGGAACCTTATTCGCTGTTGTCCCAATGTATGGGCCCTAGCCCAGAGGACCCCTTGAATAACCATCTGTGGGCATTTGTAAAGGTTAATGGTAAGAGGGTTAGGGCACTTCTTGACTCTGGGAGTATGGTCACACTAGTGTCCGAATACCTATTGCCCATTAAGAAGAAACAGGTAAACAGTGCACAAAGAGTGGCAATTTGTTGTATACATGGGGATAATCATGAATATTCCACTGTTGATGTTTTTTTTTAAACAGAATTTGGTTCTTTAGATTTCAAGGTGGGTGTTGTACCCAAACTGGCACAT
The DNA here is from genome assembly GCF_040206685.1 of Ascaphus truei. Classification (NCBI taxonomy): domain Eukaryota; kingdom Metazoa; phylum Chordata; class Amphibia; order Anura; family Ascaphidae; genus Ascaphus; species Ascaphus truei. Next base: position 74,930,049 of record NC_134489.1, read on the forward strand.
GATGTGTTAATAGGGACCGACTTTCCCCATTTTCTAAAAATGTGGTCCCCAGCTCAGAATAGCGCCCAGAGTTCAATAGCAGACCATAACGAAGTGTTAGAAGAAACAAATCCTTTCCCTTTTTCAGAAATGGAGGTTGACGAGGGCCCAAATAAGAAAGGGGAAAAGGAGGAGTGCTGTGAAATTCCCTTCCCCATCACTACTTTGGTAGGGAATACCCCAAATCAAGATGTTGATCAGGCACTTACCACCCCAGTACAGGATAAGACCCTCGCTGACCTAGAGGTCAGTCCTGGGAGTTTTAAGAAGGCCCAGTGGGAGGACCCCACATTAGCGGTAGCAAGGGGAAATATACGGGACCAGAATAGTACTCATGGCCAACCAGATAGGTCACTTGCTTACCCCTACTTCGAGGTAGAGAACGACCTAGTATATCGGGTTGATAAAAGAAAATCAGTTACAACTAAACAATTGTTGGTACCACGGACATTCCGTAACGTAGTATTACACCTCGCACATAGTCATCCATTGGGGGGACACCTAGGGGTGGAAAAGACAAAAGAAAAGGTTCTCCGAAGCTTTTATTGGCCTGGGGTTCTGGCAGAAATTACAAACTATTGTTCCTCATGCCCAGAATGTCAGATCACCGCCCCGTTCAAAGCATACCGCAGCCCATTGGTACCCCTTCCCATAATAGAGGTACCATTTGACCGGATTGCTATGGATCTAGTAGGACCCCTAATAAAGTCTGCTAGGGGACATCAGCATATATTGGTAATATTAGATTATGCTACCCGATATCCGGAGGCAGTTCCCCTACGTAGCACCTCTGCTAAAACCATAGCAAAAGAGTTAGTACTTCTGTTTTCCCGGGTCGGAATTCCTAAAGAGATCTTATCTGACCAGGGAACACCATTTATGTCCCAAGTAACAAAAGAGCTATGTAAACTCCTAAAAATCAAGCATCTCAGAACCTCAGTCTATCATCCACAAACAGATGGTTTAGTGGAAAGGTTCAATAAAACCTTAAAGAGCATGTTACGCCGGGCGGTCGATAAGGATGGGAAAAACTGGGACTGTTTGTTACCATACCTGTTATTTGCCATTAGGGAAGTTCCCCAGTCATCCACAGGCTTCTCCCCGTTTGAACTATTGTATGGCCGACATCCAAGGGGCTTACTGGATATAGCCAAAGAAACTTGGGAACACGAGGTTACCCCTTACAGAAGTGTAATAGAGCATGTTGCCCAAATGCAGGACCGCATTGCTGCAGTCCTACCCATAGTGAGGGAACACATGGAGAAAGCTCAAGAAGCACAAAGGAATACGTATAATAAGGGTGCTAGGGTCAGAATTTTTTTTCCAGGTGATAGGGTACTAGTTCTGGTTCCCACCGTGGAGAGTAAATTCCTTGCTAAATGGCATGGGCCATATGAGGTCTTGGAAAGAGTGGGAGAAGTAAATTATAGGGTAAGGCAGCCAGGTAGGAGGAAACCTGAGCAAATTTACCATATAAACCTACTCAAGCCCTGGAAAGATAGAGAGGTCTTGTTAACCCTAGTACCCCCAGGTCCGTCAGAGAATCAAGAAACTGACCCAGAGGTTAGCATAGCTGAAACACTGTCCGTGCATCAGAAACGAGAGGTCCAGAGTTTAGTGAGAAGGAACAAAGAAATCTTCTCTACACAGCCAGGTAAAACTAACGTAATTAAACATGACATAGTCTCTGAACCGGGGGTCCGAGTTAACCTTAAACCGTACCGAATCCCAGAGGCCAAGAGAGAGGCTATAAGTTTAGAGGTTAAAAAAATGCTAAAACTAGGCGTAATTGAGGAATCCCAAAGTGGGTGGAACAGCCCTATAGTTTTAGTCCCAAAGCCAGACGGTACAACAAGGTTTTGTAATGACTACCGGAAACTAAACGCGGTGTCAAAATTTGATACTTATCCTATGCCCAGGGTGGATGAACTTGTAGAGAGACTGGGCAAAGCCCGATATCTCACAACCCTAGACCTAACAAAAGGGTACTGGCAGGTTCCCCTCACAGAAAGGGCAAAAGAAAAAACAGCCTTCTCAACCCCAGACGGCCTCTTTCAATATAAGGTGCTGCCTTTTGGCTTACATGGAGCTCCCGCCACATTCCAAAGAATGATGGATAAAATTTTAAAACCACATGTTCGGTACGCTGCCGCCTACCTGGATGATGTGGTAATCCATAGTGAAGATTGGCAGTCCCACCTTCCAAAGGTCCAAGCTGTGCTCGACGCAGTTCGGTCTGCTGGACTAACTGCTAACCCCGCTAAATGCACTATTGGTCTGGAGGAGGCCAAGTATCTGGGGTATTCTATTGGTAGAGGGTTACTCAAACCACAAACACTCAAAGTAGAGGCGATACAAAATTGGCCAAGGCCAGTCACAAAAAAACAAGTAAGGACCTTTTTGGGGTTAATTGGCTACTATAGGAGGTTTATTCCCAATTTTGCAACTAAGGCAACCCCACTAACCGACCTCACAAAAGCAAGAGGACCGCTAATGGTAAAGTGGTCCCCCGAAGCCGAACAGGCCTTTAGAAGCCTGAAAGAAGCTCTCTGTGCCCAACCAGTGTTGGTCACACCTGACTTCTCCAAAGAGTTCGTAGTCCAAACCGACGCATCTGAGGTAGGGCTGGGGGCGGTACTCTCCCAGGAGTCTCAAGGGGAGGAGCACCCCATCCTTTATTTAAGTAGGAAACTAAATCCCCAGGAGAAAAATTACTCCATAGTCGAGAAAGAGTGTCTCGCAATAAAGTGGGCTGTAGAGACACTCAAGTATTATCTGTTGGGGAGAAAGTTCCGATTGGTCACAGATCATGCACCCCTTACCTGGATGTGTCAAAATAGGGAGAAGAACGCTAGGGTGACCAGGTGGTTCCTAAGCCTACAGCCCTTTAAATTTTCTGTGGAACACAGGTCGGGGCACAAACATGGCAATGCCGACGGGTTGTCAAGGATGCACTCCCTAATATCCATGGTCGCTCACCCCTCGAGGTCTGAGCTGGGGGGGAGGATATGTGACAGAAACCAGGGGTTGGTAATAAACTCCATATACAGGGCTCCCAGGATACTGAACAGTTTCTGTCCTGTCTAAGCTGAACAGGGCAGCCTCGTGGTACAGGCACTCCATTCCACAGTTTGTCTGCTGCCTGTTTTCTGTCACCTGTCATGCTGATTAGAGTTCAGGTATATAAGACCTGTTTCCTGTTTCCTCTGGGCCCCGCCCAAGAGCCTGGAAGGCTGCTGAACTGCAGAGGGGTGAGAAAGCCTCTTTCCCAAATCGCTTCATTCATTCTGTTAGTTTGTCTAAAGACTGCAAAGGTACTTATTTTGTTGGTGGAAGTGGACAAGCCACTTCCAACTCTGAGTCAGGGACATCTAAGTTTAAGTTATCGCTCAGACGAGCAGCTTTTTGTTTGGCTTTGTTTTCTGTTTAAACTGTGGCAGTCTCAGTGCCTGGGACTGAATAAACCAGGCATAGCCTGTTTAAAGGAACAGTACGTGACGTCTCATCATTTAACCTACCCTAAAAGACCGTGTTCTAACAGTCCCGGACAGACGGCGGAGCCCCGGAGTAAGCCGTTTGTCACATAATATATATATATATATATATATATATATATATATATATATATATATATATATATGGTTGCAGACAGTGTGTAATATATATATAAGGATAACAACGTTAGCGAAAAACACACAACACAACGCAATCTCCATTCCCAACAGTGTGAGAGAAAACATGTATAAACCTAAATATAGAGTTAAATTCAATTAAAAAAGATATACTGTATATTTGTCAAAAAACAATACACATATACACATATATATTTAATCTCTCATAAACTGTAATGGAAATGGAGAAAGGTTTGAGTAAACAAATAAATATTCTGAAGTCCTCTATTGGACACAAAAAATGGAAACTAAACCAATTTTAAGAAAAAGTGCATACAGTGCATCCCCACATTTGGGAGATAATTATACAGTTAAGACATAAGTGTCTAGTGCAGGGAAGTGGTTGCAGACAGTGTGTAATATATCCCCCTGAGAAGGTCCCATTCTGTAGGACCGAAACGTTGGGTTTCTGGATGTATTTTTGCTTTCACTAATACACTTTGATTTTCAACATTGAGTGCTGTCTCTTGTTTACCAATCCTTGGAACGATAACGTATAATTACAGTATATATATATATATATATATATATGAAGTGTATTTCTGAAACATTAACTTTCATCTCAGTCTCTTATAGAGAGGAAGTGGTTAATCAGTACATCAACTTCTGAGAACAATGACCCTTTGAATAATTTATCCTTATTAAACAGTAGTTTATATTTCTATTGTGGTCTTCACATAATTCATTGACCTGAAACACGTCACAGCTCATGTAATTACATTGCTGGAAAGAAAGGGACTTGTGTAGGGACATGCCCTATGTATTCCATGCCAACAGCTTTATACATAACGACATGAATACTGGCACTAATCTGTGGTACCATTTAATGAGAATGGAATGCTGGCCAGGGCTTTTTTTTTCTTTCTTATGGGTCAATGGAGACTTTGAGTAAGTGAGTATTGTGTGAGTAAAATCGAGGGGAGGGAAAGTGTTGTGAGTATAAACACGGGGTTGTGTGTGTGTGAGTAAAAATGGGGAGAGAGGGTTTGGGTTCCACAGAGCTTCACAACATAGTTATAGGGTTCTTTTACTATAAAAAAAGGTTGGAAACCACTAGGCTAGGACATCATAACTGCGTGGGCCATGCCCCTATTGGTCAGCAGAGTGGGTGAGTGTTATGGGGGTGAAAGGCTAAGGGAGGATTATTGAGGGGGAATAGTGTTGTGAGGTGGAAAAAGGAGCCACTCACCTCGTGGCAGGAGGAGCAAGAAGTTGGACATGGTTGCTTACCGAAGTTCCAGCTCACAGGCCTCAGGGCCTGCACAGGAGGTGAGCCTGGAGATCAGCACTTCCAGTGTGAAACATGTTAGAGGATTACCAGAACTACTACTTTATGTTTTTTAATTAATAAATAACTTTTTGGTCACGACGTCCTAGTTTTGCTACTTTGGCGATGCACCGGCTATTTCTATTTGGATCTCTCCGTTCATCTATTCAAGCCTGGGAGCGCACCTGGTGGGAGTCATCGCAGTGGACTGTGAGGTGTTTAAAAGTGAGTTCTTCAACTTTATTGTGCTTTAGTTTTAAGCCAGGTGTTTTGCCTGCTTACCCCCTCCATATCTGGTGTGGATTGACAGCATCGGTAGTTCTGCTCTTGTGGGACACCCGTGACCTTCTACCTCCTTTGTGAGTGGGGTTTGGCTTGCATATATACTCACATACCTTCACGATCACACACAGTGTGGTAACAATGCTGTGCTATACGTTTATGGACTCATGATCTCTGCTGCTGCATATATGTGTGTAAAGATTGAACTGGACTATCATCACTGTATTATTTGTTTGTGTCGTCTTTTGAGTACCGGATCCTGGATTTGCATTAATCATACCGACCAACTGTTGCTGGAACAGGCTTGGAAGTGTGGCGCCAACTGGCTGCAGGAACAACTCTTGGCAGGGACAGTGACTCGGGGTCATGGGCAGGCTGCTGGGTCCACGAATGTGGTGCCAGAAGATTTCTGGTGCAATTGCAGCTCCTCCTCTGCATCCCGCTGGCTGAACTGTGGGTCAGGCGGGACCCTGGAAGAGAGGGATGTCCGACGCTGCTCCAGAGCAGCAGAGCACAGAGCGCCTCTGGCCTGCAGTTCCCACCAAGTGACTGATAGCCACTCTGCAACTGCTGGTGCTGCGTGCGGCCACAGATCTGCCTAGCCGGAAGGCATCCGGTCCCACTCCCAGCAATCTACACGCATCAGAAGCAGTGATTCAGCAGTGCTTAATGGCAAGGAATCCTCTTCTGCATGTAAACAATATCAAAACACGATGACATCACAATCAAAGACACCAGGTCCAGGTGCGGACGTGCTAGCATCACTGTATAGTTTTTTCAGCACCTCGTAAAAGTAGACACACACCTGGAGCAGGGCAAACTGAAGCTGAGGGAGGGCTCAGGGTAGCTGCACAGTTTAATTAAATGAGGGAGTGGCGCGTGTATGGGTGTCGTAAGGTGAGCTGGGTGAGTTGAATCAACGTTAGCATTAGGGTTTAACTTTAGGGGTTTTAGGGTAAGGACTTAAGCTTTTTAGGGTAAGGGTTAAGGTGACGGGGTTAGTGTTAGTGATTAATGATAGGAGTTTAAAGGTAAGGGTTTTTAGAGTAAAGATTAGCGTAGCATTTGGTATTAGGGTTAGGGGTTTTATGGTCAGGTTAACAGGCTTGTGTAAGGAGTTAAGGCAATGGTTTTTAAGTGTAAGGGTTAATGTTAGGGGTTACTGTATACATTACCTTGGAGGAGAAATGGCCAGCGGCTAAATGTCCCGGGGGCTAAACAGTGGCGTGCCTGCAGCAGAGTTATAGCAGCGAAAGGTCCTATACACTGGGCATGCACCTCCCAGTTTCCTATTGCTGCTCCCAGGTTATAAGAAGGGTACAGGAAATGGGGAGGAGCGCACGATCCAACAGGAGCAAAGAGAGGACCCAATGCAAAAAATATATAAACTTTATTCTGTCATAACCTAAAATCCAAGGCGTTTCGAACGCTGGTGCGTTCTTTATCATTCCTTGATAAAGAACGCACCAGCGTTCGAAACGCGTTGGATTTTAGGTTATGACAGAATAAAGTTTATATATTTTTTGCATTGGGTCCTCTCTTTGCTCCTGTTGGATCGTGCGCTCCTCTCCATTTCCTGTATCTGCTATCACTGGAAGCTGCACATCCTTCCAGCCCCAAACCAAGGACTTGTGAGTACTTCATTGCCACAGGGTTGTTGCCAATGAGACTGATCATGGGGGGGGGGGGTCATACCAACCCATTACCTGTCTTCAGGAGGCTTATTACCCAATATTGCTAGTTGTTATTCTCACTTTGTTATTGTTTCTGGATTATTCTTGGGCCTTGGCTTTGGCTATTATTGGTTACTATACCTAGCATTTGAGCGATTCTTCATCTCTATCTACCTGGCTATAAGAAGGGGAGGCTTGGAATGTCCACAAAAGGGGATGGGAGGCCTGATTAGGAAGGGATGAAGCTGCCAAAAACTTTCGGCAACTGGTGAAGGGATTCGCAATCTTAGCCAGTCCGAGATGCAGAATGCTCATACTTCTCTAAGTATCTTGACACCACATGGGAGGCCAATAAGGTGTCTGGGGGATTGGCATGTTGGTCTTGGGTAATCAGCAGTTCTGTCATAAAATGGCTGTGTGCAATCAAGTGCGTTAGGATTATAAGGATATGGACCTGTGACTAAAGTTAATGATATCTCAGCGCCCATCTCCCTTTCAAAAACAGGCCAGCAGCCAACTATACACCGGGCAGCCAGCCGCTGGTCGTAGAGGTGTCTGTGGGCTGTATAATGACAGCCCGTGGAAGTGAGGTTCAACATACAAATTTAGACGCGATTGTTCACTGTGCAGTGGAGGGCATACAGCTTTCTGATGTTTCCAATGGTCACCGTGCTTGGCCCCCTGTTGGACCGGCGGCGAGGCTGTTGCAAAGAGTGGTGATGCCACGGATTTCAGAGGCTATGTTACATTGGCTAAAGTGATAAGCCAATAGGGATGCTGCAGAAGTGGTTTGAGGTTTTTTCCGCATGGTTTCAGTATCTCGTTTACTGGGGGGCGGAGGGAAGTAAAAGATTGTGGGGGGAATTTGAGGATGGCTATTAAGCAAAGTGATGTGGTGAGGAGTAAGGCTGAGCTCAGACAGGCTGCTACACTACCACGCATCTGCGTTTGCGAGCTTATGACTGCTGGGTGATGTGTACTCATCCCCAGCAGACAGAATAACGCGACTTGGAGGCGGGACTTACGTCATCCATTTAATAAGAAAAAGAAACAAAGTGTGTGTGTTTGTGATTGGCTGGCGAAATACACGTGACGCAGCTGCTGCTTGAAATTACAACTTCAGTTGTCTCCTTCAAGCGCAGCCGCGTCAACGCTGCACTTCGCCGCCAGGAGTCGTTTCCAGTTTGAAAACTCCCATAGAACAAACCGAAAGAGTGACGAACGTGCACGCGCACGTCACATAGCATTGTGTCTGCTCGGGGCCTAAGCTTCAAAAGGAGGTTTTCTTTAGGACGTATCGTGGATCCTTTTCGGGGGCCCTCCATTGGACATGTTGTAGGTTTCTCCATTGGGCGTAGTCCCTAAAATGGAGCCGAGTGCTTTCAATGATACAGCACTAGTCATTCCCAGGCGGTGTGTCTATCAAGGGATTGATCAGGAGCTGTGTAAAGTGAATTACGCATCTTTTGATGACACTGCATTGCTAATAAATAAGTGCAAGAGGGGTACTTGTTAGCTAAGACCAACATCGAATCTGCCTTCGGTTTGCTGCCGATGCACACGGAATCTTTTTATTTGTTGGATTTTTGTTTTTATTGTTTCTTCTTTGTCAATTAACACCTGCTGATGGGTTGCACGTATTTCAAATTTTTTAGTTCATTTTGGGAGTGGGTCAGGAGGGACGAGTTGGGCTTGAACAGAGTGGTTAATTATTTGGACAACTTTTTGTTCATGGGTCTGGCTCAGTCATTGATTTATGGCATGCTGCATTGTTGTTTTGAACATGTAGCTCAGTGTTTCGATGTTCCATTGGCTAGAGAAAAGAAATGGAAGGTGCTGCCACTAGATTGTGCTTTCTGGGTATAGAGAGAGACTCAGTGGAAATTGTCTTCCATTTACCCCAGAAATGGCTTGATGAACTAAGAGCTTTAGTTTTAGTTGGTTTTGAGCATCAAAAAGGTTACCCGTAGGCATTGATATCTCATCTTGTTTTTGCATACTGTGTCATCCCTATAGACAGGATATTTAATAGTCGGCTCTTGTTGGCCATGGCTGGTGTGCGCCATACATTGCATTTCATCATTAAGGCAGATTAAGGAGGATTTGAGGGTGTGGAAGGTTTTTCTGAGAGTTTAATGGCAGGAGTTGGTGGTATCAGAATTTTAGCGATTTTATTGTTCTGTTTCATTTTGGCCGAACACGTGTGTCGCGGTTAGCGCCCTGGGCAGCTGCTCTCTCTCTGCCTGGTTAGAAACGTACGAGAGTATGAGGTAGCACACCCCGCGGGTGTCTTTGGTTACTTAGTACATAAAGATGGGTTTTTGCTATTGCGGTTCCAGTTTGCGTGCATTTTCTGCAAGTGCTTCATTAACATCGGGCTTGAACCTAGAGCTTACGGGACGCATTTTTTAAGATTGGGGAAGCTACAGAGGCAGCAAGTTTGAGCTTGGGTGCGGACATTATCAAACGCATCGGGTGGTGGGGATCTGGTGCTGGCTAACTTAAAGTTTTCCGCAGACGCGGCATGAGAGGGATACAAGTTTTGCCAGAGTTGATGCATTTTAGATCCACGTTTATGTCACCTGATATATTGTTGCTCCATGTTGGAGGATAGGACATGGGTTATAGACGGTCCTGGAGTTGTTAAGGCATAAGCAACAGGATTTTGGTGGTTATCCCGGGGGTTTTGTTAGTATGGTTGAAAGTTATAACAAGGTCATTTTGGAGGGCTGCAAGGGATACAGTCGCGGTGGATCAATATATGGCTAGGCCAGTTTAAGGCCTTGCTGGTGGCGGTTGTTGTGTTATACAGACTGGGCCATAAGTATCAAGTTGGGCATATCGCCCAGTCAGTAATCTTCATTCAGCCCGTGTTGGGCCACTGGTTTTTGGGACCATCTTCGTATGTGAGGTGACACTCTACGGTGCTCTGTCAGTCGTCCAACAGCAGCAGGAGTCTTGAGCCACAGTAACGCTGGACGCTCTCAACATGGTACGGGCCAGTCTGGGTTAAGGAATAATTTGAGCTGTGTTCCTAATAAAAGCTGTGGCCTTATTCCTCCAATACATTATCAGTTGTATTTATTTTGTCAGTGTGGGCCTCTCAGACCTACCCTAGTCATGATGTTCCCTTTATTCCCAGGCTCGCAAATCCCCAGCAGTGACAATGGAAATTGACATTTAGATTTCATAATGGGCCAAGAAACTGGAAGTTAAAATGTCCTAAACAGGGGGGAGTGGAGGTAAATATTTTTTTTAAGGTGTGGTACCTTCCTAAAAAGAACATGAGAGTTCTTCATAAATGAAATTATAGTGTACAGAGCTTCAGAAACATCACAGGGCCCTGTATAAGGTGTACTGTATACTCACACATATAAATACCAGAGCAAGAACAAGGTACAGAGAACCCGGGTCAAAGGATAACACAATCAAATAGGACGTGAAGTGAAAAGACCATTAGATGAGAAGGATAAAGACTGATATGTTTGAGGGAAGGTTTTCAGTAGCAGTGATGCAGCTCAATCAAAGTCTTTGAGACAAATGTTAAGAGAGTTGTCAATGGGAGGAAGAGGGGTTGATAATTTAGCAGAACATAGCAATATACTGTATGCTTCTGGGAGTAATGCCTGTAATATATAAAGGAGCTAAACAATGGACACCTTTGGAAGTAAGGGTATCAAACCTAAATTGCCAGTGGGGCCTCTCTGGAAGCAAATGTATTACATTAAGTTTGGAGGAGCACAAATAGCAAAGGGAGAGATGTTGGATTATGGCAAATATTTCTTAACAAATAGTGTCCATCTTTTAAAACGGGGCAGTTTTTGTGGATTAAGCACATATTTTTATTTTTATGTGGCAAAGGATTTCTAGGGCAAACAAAAACAATTTTCTTGCCACGTATTACAGATTGTGACTGTAGGTTATAATACTGAGTATAGTAAAACTCAAGAACTGTACTAATACATTGTAATGTTTCAATGACTTTTCTATCCACAACGATAACATCCTGGCATGCAAATAACTATCTAATCTTAATCTACCAACACTAGATCTCTTTCCTGCAGATGTTTTCTTTTCTTCCTAAAGCTGCAATTGGTTCAACACCAACATTTGAACATGCACCAGTGGATAGTACAATAAAGAGTATTACTCCACTAGTCTCAAGATTCTCCTGATTAAAGAACACAACCCTAAAAATTATTAGACACAGTATCAACAAATATTAATTGTTTTGGACACTAAAGTCCCATCTGGGGTTTTAACACTGACCCAACACCATTCTGGGATATGTCTTTCTGCTTTTTGATATGCAAATGAAACTATGTTCCCCAGGATGCTAAGGGATACCGGTGTAAAAATCAGGGAAGGATCCAGCTGTCCTAAAATGTGGAGTTTACTGACAAATATATGTTAAGCTCTCAATCAATTACAGCAATAGACCTGCAACACTCTTCCTAATGTCCTCCAATAACAAAAATGCAACAACTTTTTAGTAGAACGCATTCTTGGTTGAAGGGAAGGAAGGTGGTAGCCACATAAACACGGGGAACCAAGCAGGGGTCTGTGTTTCGGGGTTAGTTACAATCTGTATAAAGATATGGAGCTTTGTAGGGCTAGAAAGTATATGTAGATGCCTAATACAATGAAAAATTGCCGTATATACAGTATGAAGGGAGGGAGGGGGCATACATTCTGTATCAGAACATGAATGAGGTGTAAGGTCAAGATAAAATGCCCTACTTATTCCTAATCCAACAACCAATAAGATGTTTTAAGGGAATCTCTGATTGTTATTGAGATAATAGGGGACAGGACAGTTGTAGTCTCTTCCCTGCCACATTAAATGTATAAATGTACTGGGTACCCAGATCTGCCCCAGCATTTGCAGAAGCGGCTTCCTTTTCTGGCTTGGCAGATAGCTGATATAGTGCTCATGTTACTAAATATTGCTTCTAATTGGGAGAAGAAGAAAAAAGAAAAGATAAGAAGCAGCCACATGTTGAAAGGAACAGGTCAAAATGAAATTGTCACCACGCCCCCTGAGTAAACAGGTTTCAAAGAAAGCTGTTTATTCAGCTACATGCTGTTACTATTAAAAGTGTGATCAACCATAGGAGCCAATTTAACGACCAATGTAGATTCCCAAAGGACCACATGTAATAAGCTATATGTTTAACAAGTGAAAACAAAGTGATGTGTACCTTTAACCCTTTTGCTGCCAAAGAGTCTCCTATCATTGTCATTATAACTCTGCGCCCAGGACATACTTGAAAACGAGAGGCAACTCTCAATGTATTACTTCCTGGTAAAACATTTTATAAATAAAATAAATAATATCATAGCACTTATTCCCTCACCTACTGTCTCTGTAAGTTCCCCATCAAACCTCTTAGATTGTAAGCTCTTCGGGGCAGGGATTTCCTTTCCTATTGTCTGATTTTGCTGCACTTATTGTATTATTATAACTCCCTGTACTGTATTCTTTTGTGAAGCGCTGAGTACACTTTTGGCGCTATATAAATAAAGACATACAATACAATAGCAATGGCATTAATGAAAAGTGGTCTGTCATGATAACATCATGCAATATTAAGTATTTTAATCAATATGTGCTTCTGGGGTTAATGAGGTTAATTTGTCTTAAAAATACAAGATATTGGGTTTATGACTTCCATAGCATTCCTGGAAGGGTTCTAAAGAGTGCCAAAGGGTGTGACTAACCCTACCATTCAACAGATATAAAATATGGAATTCTCATCCTGACACGTACTCTGAATAATAACGTTTAGATATTTGTAATCATTTGAAGGAGACAAATGCAATGAGGCCAAACACTTGAGGTCTAGCAGGTAGTAAAGGAACAATATCAATTTGTTGCTCAAACTTAGGAGCAAGTCTGTCAACATTAGCATTGTTACATTCAGCAAACTCGCCTGAATCTATTGATATGACTCACATGTGTCTAAGTATTAGAGAAATTAATCTGTAATCTAAGTACTGTATTTTTTATATATATTAACAACTCTTAATAAGTAATGATTTGGGGCTATGAATGAACTGTTGCACAATTTGTAGAGTATTTACATTTTCAGACACAATTTGATACAACAGGTGTATGTGTTAAGTGCATATTTTTTTCCCTATAATAAACAGGGACCGAGACCCTGGCAGATATATTAATTAACATATTTTTCATATTTCTTGGGTGGTGGCAGTGCATAGATATAATTGCAATTGAGTAAAGGGTTAATATTAACTCATTGAAAGTACCTTACAGATAAGAAAGGTGAGTTGGCTAGAGTAGCCATGTGTATTAACCCTGGTTGCATATCCAAGTTACATGCTGACAAGTGTGCTGTTCGTGACAGATGGTACATGGGGACAGATTGAGGGGAGATACTGTTCATTTGAGGGACCTTTGCGAAGGGGAAAATTGGGCCAGCTTGCGAGCCGTGTATTAATCTTTGTCCCGTACGCAGGTCACATGCTCACAGGTGTGCTGTACGTGCCTTGGTCCAATGTGTGATTTAACCACATTTAACTAGCACAACAGAGTTCAATAAGATTCAGTTACTTGAATACAGTTTGATTTACCAACAACCAACGGCTAATTTCCCATTAGGCCCGTTAGACTCGGACTTAGGGTGGCAAAAGTTGGGGGTCGCAAAAATGTCCGCCCCCATATACATTTGCCGCACTCTCGGGTCAAACGGGCCTAATGGGAAGGCACTTGGCTTTAGCGGCTGCCTCATTGCTGCCACCCTCCTTCTCCTTTCGAATCACGGCATCAAATGACGGCGCAAATGTCACCAACGTGACGTCACACGGCGTATCGTTGCCATGGCAACGCGGCATCGCAGCATCAAATGACATTGCGTTACCATAGCAATGCAACACCGTGGTGACGTCCGTGGCGTCATTTGACACTGCGATTTGAAAGGAGAAGGAGGGCAGCAGCAAGGAGGTGGCCACCACAGCTAAGTGCCATGGGGTGGCGGATTTTCACTGCCAACAATGACTATGTAGTTCAAAGTCCTAGTAGCCATATTGGTCCTGAAGAAATGTAGACCTGTTGTAGGTTCTTATACCTTTTATTGGACCAACATTAGGGTTCTTCATGCATGACATTATAGAGTACAGAGCTTTTGAAAGCAGTATACTTGAAGAAAAAGCCTATGAGGTTTTAAAAGCGCTGTACACTATCATTTAGGGCCTCATGCAGAGAGCAGCGCTATGTAAAATTGGAGAGGGGAATAAAACGTAGGTTTAATGGAGAGTTTTATTCTCCATATGCAGAAATGGGCGAAATCCGCTATTTTTAGCATTACTGCATGTGGAGAATTGTAAATGAGGAGATGCGCGCAGCTGAAAGGGAGAAAAAAAAATCGCGCATTTTTTTTTTGTTTCCCTATAGCCGGCGAGCTCCTGCTTCTTGCCAACTTTAGTTGGCGGAGAAAATTGGAGAAAATCGCGCCAAAAACAGCCGCTAGATGGCGATCGCGCCTTTCTGAATTCGGATATTTTTCAGACTGGCGAGATGTAGTTTCTTGCCAGCCGCGCGGCGAGATTTTCAAATAGAAAAAAAAAATGGCGCTTTTTTCCTAACTCGCCATTTTCAGCTGTTTTTAGCGCGATTTTCTCCGGAAAATGGCGAGATTGCAAATAGCGCTGCTCTCTGCATGAGGCCCTTAGTCCGTGAAAAAGAATGTTGACCCTCTCAATGGTACCACAATCTACAACAATTCCTTCTGCTGGGTACAATGTTACTGTGCAGTTGTGTCATAAAGAAATTACAGGTTGGAGCTCCAGGAAATACATTTCCACAGTGGTCAAAGGTCGGCCAAAGGTCGGCCAAAGGTCGGCTCGAATAAGGGGTTTCCAATTTTAATCCTGCATTAACTGCCAGTGACTTGAATAGCACGTAATGCAGGATTGAGATCCAATACCCCTTTTCAGGGCTTTAGGTAATCTTACCCAAAGTGCCCTAAAAAGTATGTGCCTGATAAAAAGGAATTCTCAACCTCTTAAGCAACGGGGAAAATGTATTTGGAACTCACATTTTTCTGAGGTTTATGTCATATATTTTTACTCTGGAAACAGAAAGACTAAAAAAAACTTTAAAAAAGCAAAAACCTTTTTATTTAAAAAAAAAAACCCGCACATTTCTAAATATAATAAGTGCCGTGGCAGTCTGGGTTTGCAAATAATAAGTGGTGGTAATCAGTTCCCGTATCATTGTCATACTTTAACCTCTGCATATGCCAAGGAATGTATTACATACGCATAACACACAGTGTCACCAATCATTTGTAGCTGTCTCTGCCCTAATGAATGTACACCTTTAAATGAAATTAAACATTTTTCGGGCGATGTGAGAGTCATAAAACTGATATTTATGGGGGTTTTTTTTCCCTTATTCAAGTTCGAATTAGGGCTTTAAACATCTAGAAACACAGAGCAAAAGAAATAATACGTTTTAAGCATATTCTGCAGGATCTTGCATTTGTGACAAGACAAAGCTTGCAGAAGTTCAAGCCTGAAGGACAAGTTGAAGCGTGAATGGTTCTTCAGTAAAAATGAACCCTGAAGCTTAAAAAAGAAAGAAAAGAAAATTGACATGGCAAGCTGCCAATATTTTGTAAATCAAGTCTATTATCCATGATCGGATCTGGTATGGAATGTTACCCTTGCTATGTGCAGAGGTTTTGCTTAAAACCTATGCAGTGAAGAAAAGGATCTCTGTGGTGGAAGGGCAGTCATACTATTACTACTACTACACTATTAAATAATGTCAGGGTCAAGTGTTGTAAACTGACGGACACTGACGTAGTGTCTGACACGTACTCTGTGTATAAAGGGGCTTTGAGGCACATTCGCTTCACATTTGCCTCTGAGTGTTTTGGGGAATGGTTTACCTCTTCGCAGAAGCAATCTGCAGGAAATGCAAGAAACCCAGTCGACACAAACATATTTTTGCACCCTTGTATCATTTTGAGATATATTGTCCTGACACCTTATTCACGAAGCTCCGAAGGGGTTAATCAAATGGGATGAAAAATGCTGTTGACTTGAAGCTGGGGAGCTTTGAAGCTTTATTAATTAGGCTCTTTAATTTTTACAGTGCCCTACTGCCATACCAGGTATGTCATGTGATAATGCTCATTGTTTAGGGGTATATGGGGCTGAGTGCTCAGACAGAGCGGCCAGCCTGATAAAACCAGAAGCGGAGTCCCCTTCACTTCCGCTTCCTGTATCCGAAGTCGGATCGCAGCGGCTGACCTCCGGTTCCCACATGAAAGTTAGGCCCTGACGAAAGTCGGACCCAACTGCTGCTATAGCAGGCCGCCTGGACGGGCCCCCGCCTCACCGCCACCCACACTTCCCCCCAGTCAACAGTTAGGACCCCCGGACTCGCCTCCCAGGGAAGCTTCTGGTTGTCCTGTTGGAAAGGGTAAAAATATGTAAGAATACTCATTTTAAAAATAGATATTTTAAAGGTGCTGTTCCACTTTAGTCAGTCTGATGAATCTGCAACGGGGAAGTGGGACATTATCAATACCTTTTCGATTGAAGTCTTGATCTGGATATACTAAGCAATGTTTAACCAGCCATTGATTAGATAAGGATAACACTGTAGTTGGTTATTTGACTATAATGTAGAATGTGTGAACTTGGCCTTGTTTCGGTTTTGAACAATTGTTGTGCGAACTTTCGAGAAATGTGCAATTTCAGGAGTCTTGTTTGCTTGCAATTGTCGATTGGTCATGTGACCTTGCAACTTTTTGCTGTCTCACATTATTGTTTTGTTCTGATAAAACTGCAAATTTTGCTGTGTTCGTGGCCATTTATAAAACGTTAACACATCTCTAAAACTACATATAACTACCGAGGTGACAGCCAATCTTGAAATAAACCAGGGGTGCTCCACTCCAGTTCTCAAGGCCCCCCAACAGGTCCAGGTTTTCAGGAAATTCCAGCTTCAGCACAGGTGGCTCAATCAGAGGCTCAGTCTTTGACTGAGCCTCTGATTGAGCCACCGGTGCTGAAACAGGGACTGATTGAGCCACCGGTGCTGAAGTAGGGATATCGTGAAAACCTGTCCTGTTGGGGGGGGGGGAGCTTGAGGACTGGAGTTGAGCACCCCTGAAACATACAAGCACCTAGTATAAGTTACCTTATTTTGTCAGCCATACCCACGTTCCCAAATGTAAAACACAAAGTAACGACGGCTTCAGAAATCCTTGGAAACAAATAAGATGATACCACGCCGGAAAATGCAAAACAAGGCTAAAAAATAAATCCTATAAAACCAAGAATCCTAAATATATCCCAAAGCGCGCACACACACACAGAACGATTAAGTAAACTCACACAGAGATGATGAGTGGATAAACTTTTCCACAGATATCCGGTAATGCCACCAGTGAATTTCTTTCATGACTCACTGTTTCTCACCTCGGGGATGACTGTACTAGCATGTTACAGTGCGGCCCTGGATGTTATCTTACACCTTTTATACTGTACTGTGTTTCCTCTGGGATGTTTGCACTCATCTTAAAGTCGCAGGAAAACACACTGCAAAGCAACTGCTACAAATGTACCCGGCTAAATTATTCCCTCAATGCCAGTGTTTGTTAAACATGTACCAGTCTTGTGATGTGTAGCGGTGTCCTTGTCTGCTTCCTGTGATTTGTATAACACTTAGGCCATTTAAAAAGGACACACAGAGGGAAAAGTGAACAAACTCTTCCCAAGGGGGGCTTTGGATAAGAGAGATTATTGTTTGCACAACCTTTGTATTAATAGCACACCTTCCCAAGAGAAAAAGAATGGCAACAGTATCACTATCTGAAGGCACGCAGACTATTTTATCCGAGAACTGACTACAGGCCTCAGAAACCAATGCAGTTTCTATTATTACAGGGGAGGTCCCAACTACCACCTAATTGTAGCATGAAATATGGGAAATATAGGCTATTGAGTCTATCTTTTCCTCAGTCAGGCATATGGTCCTATATTTACTAGAAGTGAAATCCCGTGCGGGAGGAGTATCAGCGGTGCACAGCACGGTGAACAGATGTGATAAGGCTGGGTTGTAGAATGTTTAAAAAAGGATTTATTTGACCATAGGCAAGTTAATAAAAGAAGGGATAACCCCACAAGCGAACTCTTAACGCGTTTCACCTGTAATTTGGCTTTATCAAATCTATATTTACTAAGCAGAGCTGTTACATAAAACACCTTCTGGCGCCCAAAAGACTTTGTGTCGTCCAGCACCGTAAGGTGTCTTCTGGACTAGCACTGCTTAGTACTTGTGGTCTATGGCCTCTAACTAGACACTATTTATATATGTTTATTTGTTGTGTTCTTCAGACCAAGGACGCCCACAAAGCTCTGTTAAATCAGGGCTCATAACATCACGTTACCTAAATCAGGAACGGGCGTTATTCTCCCTGAGGTTGTCACGTATCCACAAAGGGAATTATATGCAAAAACAATGAGCATTCTATGTGCCATTAGCATAGGTAGAGTGCCACTTTATTGTAGCATGGCCTTGCGTTATCTGACAATAATTTGACATTCAGTATGCCTGGCTGTTAATCCCATACAGATACGGACCCTGAAATGGGTGTCTAACTAAAGTTGAGAAAGAGAGGAGAGGCAAATAGCACTGGAAATAATGCTCTGTGGGTCAACTCATGCCTAACTGTAGCGTTACACCATTTGCTGCCCTATAAAAGCCCTATTCAAAAGTCTGGAAGTGAGAAACGTTAAGTTTAGGAGTGACCTAAGTAACGTAACATTAAGTTAACACACTTTTGTGACCGTGCGATGTTATATAATTTATATGCAATTATCATTAGCAGCAGTTACAGTAAACGCTAGTCCTTAGACTTTCTGGTCTCAGTTTACATAATAATATAATAATAATAGCATGTTCTTGTATAGCGCTGCTGGTTTTACGTAGCGCTTTACAGAGACATTTTTCAGGCACAGGTCCCTGCCACCGTGGAGCTTACAATCTATGTTTTTGGTGCCTGAGGCACAGGGAGATACAGTGACTTGCCCAAGGTCACAAGGAGCCGACACCGGGATACATGTGTATTAAACCTATATAAAGTTACTAAGCAAATTATATACGTGGTATTACATGGATAGGAGCTTTAATTTAATAATAGTAACAAAGTAGGGGGAGGGAGTAGCTGGTATGATACCTTTTGTTGGACCAACAAGTAGTTTATATGTTAGAAGCTTTTGAACCTCTCAGGGCCCTTCATCAGGTGTGACAGAACATACAGTACACAAACAAAATAGTATAAAATGTATTGGTCAAACCTAGTATGTGTGGCTGTGGAACTGCATCTTTAAACACTGTTAACTTCAGGAGGACATTTTCAGCTGAACCCTGTGAAAAGCAAAACAGATTATTCCCCTGGCTTGCTCATTGCCTACTGTATGTGGCTGATTATACCTTGTGCTTGTCATTACACCCAGTCAACAACAGGGAACCCCTATGTGTAAAGTTGGCTGCACTGACACTTGTTCTGCAACAGTGTAACCAAGTGGAGGAAATGAGGAAATGCACTGTAGATATCATTCATTAAGGCCAACCCTTGTAGCAGGTAAAAAAAAACATATTTACAACTTGTCAGTGTAATCTGCTTCCTTAGAAAGATTAAATCGCCCTTAAACTAGAAATCATACATTTTGTTTAAAAAAAATAATAATAATGTTTCCATTTTCTCCGGGTGTGCTGTGTATCAGTTTGTCTAATGATGTCTTCATAATTACTTTTCAAACAATGGACACAGCAAAACCAATGCACCTCTAGTTTTAGGACTGACAGTCTTATCACTAAAGGACGTTAGGTGAAGATTGAATAAACTCTCCAAAGGTTGTGTTTACATTGGAAAAGTTAAATGTGAAGGGAAACAAGTATTCAACAAAACGTCCAATATTTTTCTTTAACAAAATAAATTAAAAAGTGGCATTCAGCTGAATTGAACCTTTTGAACCTGCGGCTGTCCTTAGTAATTACATGTCCCATGAAGGACTGTACTTTTTACAGGGAAGTCCCATGTAGTGGAACAGTGGAACGGTGTATAATGCAGAAGACATTACTGCACCTGCTATTATGTGAAAATTCCTCACCACTAAGACTGTGGATCTGAGAAACAACATATAACTAGTTTTTCTCCTATTTATTAATAACGTCATTATAATGCTGATTGGAGAAAAACAGATAAAACATTAGAACAACATGTATCTCATAATCCTTAGAGCTGCAGTTCAAGCTGCCGTTTTTTTTAAATATTTTTTTTTCCTATTCAATATGTGCATCAATACAATCGGCACACTGACAAGTGATTAGCTAAGCTGCAGCTCAATCTGTTCTCCTGTAATCAATCGCTTGCTCGGGGCTATCTAATTCAGTTCTTGCACAGCATTGTGGGCAATGTAGTCCTGGAATATGAATGGGCAGTTACTAGATCCAATTGGTTCACTGCTAGAGAGAGGACGGGTCTCAAGAGCCAGAGCCTATCAGAAGGGGAAGGGGGCTGTGAGTTTGAAAATGTTTCCTACAATGGTGTCATTAAGGAACACAGTCATTTTCTCAAATAGCATAAACTGTAGTTTGATTGGTTTTATTCTTAACTGCATTCACAACCAAGACTGATTGTTTCCAAGTAGAGGCAATGCAACATCTTGAGGCTGATATACTGTGGCTCATAAGTTTATGTTCAACCTTGTTTATGGTAGGAAGACATTTGCTAAGTAGGACAATGACTAGGTCAAGATGAATGGTAAGCTCAAACACTTGAGTTCATAGTGTTTTTAGGAAAAGACTGTGACGATGGGGAGGATTTGGCCTGGGATTAAAGGGGTTACAACCCCATTTGGCCACCCTCTACTCTCATCAAGGAAGCAAGGGGTTAACTGGACTGAGGTCCAGTAATGTGTTTTTACCTCGCTTCAATATCCAAATGCTTATTCCCCTGTGTAACTGTATTGTGTTATCCTGGTGTTGGCACGCACACATACACTAGGGTTGATGCGGGAGGGAAGGGGTTAATGTTATTTAGTGATTATAGCCCTTTGTTCCCTTTTCCCGCCTTTTCAGGCTCCATTTTTCAGCCGTCTAACTGGTTATGCCCCTGTAAAAATGTATTGTTTCTGGGCCAGTGTCTGCACCACACACACTGGGGCTTAAGGGGTTAATGAGCGGCAGTTTAGGAAAATACATTAGGATGCGTGGTATCTTTTCAGAAATATCTGGGCTTCAAAGGGCTTGATTGAAGTTGGGTGTGAAAAAGTACAGATGGGGGTTTTGGTGCACAGTATGTTAATACCTAATTTGCAGGCCAAGGGAATATTGCTGGGAGACAGCTAGGACAGGAGGTCTGGGGCATTGGGTGTGAACATAGCACCAGTGACCAAAAGCTAACTGCCCTAATTGTTTATGCTGGAGGCAGGAACCAAGAAACTGAGTGTTTTTTTCAGTGTGATACTTCACACTTACAATGGAAGCCAAAAGCCTGCTTCAAAGGATGTATTGATGGGGGCCAGGGGTGCGGTTACGCAAGGAGATCTCAGAATGAGTGACATTATTAAATATAAGAATATTATGAGATGTCCTCGGCTGAACATGCTAAGAGTTACATATGTGTATTCGTGGGACTGATTCGCACATAAGGAATACAAACACCTGATGTTTAGCCGGTTCAAAGAGACAGATATTAATATCTCTCTTAATTTTAATATTACACTGTAATATTTAGTCTCGTTGGGAGCGTCATGCGTGCCGGAATGTAACATATATGTCTCGCGTGCCGGTAGGTATTACTGAACTGAAGTTATGAAGTTATTTAGATAGGAAAAGCAGTTTGTAAACGTCCTTGGGTGGGAGGAGTTTTACTCTGAGGAAAACTGTCAACTTCACCGCTGATTTATGAGAGGGGCTGGGTTTAGGTTGTGTTCAATGGGAAATAATTGTATAAGTACCAGGCTCAGCCTATGGCTATTGTCTTTCATGTCTTTCGTGTCTTGATGATTATGAAGATTGCTGTATGAACAGCCAGTCCAGATGGGACTGTTTCATCATTCCATTTTAAGTAAGTGTCCATATTTTGCCTGTTATTTGTATATCTTGTGTGTTCACCTTTATCAAGGAATAAATTATATTTTATCATATCTAAGTCTCGTACCAGTTCAACCCAGTTATATCTTTGGTGTTGTATTATTAATAGCCTGTCACAAAGCTCCCGTCACAAAGACATTCGCACCAAATATGAAAGAATGTACTGGCCTTCTGCAGCTTACGAAAAACACAGAGGTGAAGTATGGGGATATAATTAGTGAAGTTTGTCCGGGGTGCCACCTATAGAGCATTTTGTACTGTAGGTATATTCTTTTATAGTGGTATTGATAGAGATATAGGGGGATAGTTTTTCAGATCTTTTCCCAATCATTGGGTTCTAAATGGCTTCCTAAGTCTTTTTCCCATTGTTTAATGTAAGACATCTATATGAGTAGGCTGAAGAAGAAACTCTTTGTAGAGATATCATGCCTTTAGCCAATGGATCATTCCTGCAGATGGATTCATTTCTAGTGTTGTTGAAGGGAAATGTATAAGTAGGGCCTGTGAAGATAACGTCTCTGAGATGTAAGTATCGAAACATCTGTGCGCTGGGAATTTGGTGCACCTCTTTCAGTGATCCAAAGGACTTTACCCCGTCATCATCTAAAATATCTCTCACTTTTAAGGCTCTTTTTCTGCCACCAGGCAAATTGGCCCCTGACCATGCCTCAGGGAAACACAGGGTTGTTAAACAAGAGAGAATTATTTGAGAAAGTGAGAGATTGATTTAGCAGACGTATTGCTATTTGCCTGTGAGTCTGTAATTGTGTGGCTTGCTGATTTAGACTTATCTAAGGAATTGTTGAGTGTAATATTGAAGTCGCCTCGTACTATCAATTTTCCTTTCTGTATTTTCTCTAGGGCGTTGAAGGAGGCCGCAAAGAAGGATACATAAGGATTGTTGGGTGCACAGACACAGGCCTGTGTCAGAGACATTCCAGGAAACTGACTTGGGCTGATTCGCACCATCTCTAAATATGAGCCTAAAAGTTGTCTTCTTTATTCGCAAAGGACAGTCATGACACCCAGTGGCCATTTGTAGAACTGACGCCAAACAATTGTGACCAAGTTAGAAAATAATAATAATAGGCAGGAGACATTTGTTAGAATGATAAGGGGCTTATCCTATATCAGCCAAACTAAAGTCAAGGGGGAATTTCAGTTGAAAACAGCCCAATCGGCCACTTCGGCTGATATAGAATAGGCCCCTAAATGTGCCTCGCAATGCGGTAATGTTCCAATCTGGCAGCACAGCAGCATTTTACACACACTGCAAAGCTGATCTCTTGACGGATCTGACGTTTCACTATGATTTATCATCGGAAGGCAATGTTTGTAATATCATTTGTGATTTAATGGTGAAATCCCACATACCCAGTGCAAAGACGTTTGCCTCATACTATATATCATTGTGACATTCTCCCTGTGCTTATCTATTTTGGGTAACAAATAAAATATATATTTTTTTTTTTTAAATGATGACCTTTGGATTTTCAGAAAACTGCTTTATAGCTCAGCCCATGTTATTGCTCTCTTGCAATTACTGCTGCGTTTATATCTTACGTTCACCACAGCAGTGCGTATCTTGTGAATGTTTGTTACAACGCTTCCCACAGTCGGGCGTTTGGGCCGAAATCTGCAAAGATACAGCTTTTAGTTTAATGAGAGAGAGAGTAATACACATTTTAAGAATTTTATATATATATATATATTTATGTCATAAATTGTGGTCCATGAAGCAATGTATTCTCCTTTTCCAATCAGGGAAAAAAGGCAGCACTCACGGGGACTTATATTGGATTTATTGAAGTGAAAACTGATTGGAAGGAGAATACGTTGCTTCATGGATTGCGCAGTTTGGCGCATGACGTGCACCTGAGGCATTTCCAAATAAAGGGTTATGTGAGTGCCTCTTATCTATACCCTTCATAAATTGTGATCCAGCCACTGAGAATGATGGAGAATTTTTCACACAGCTGAATGTTTCGGTTTATTGAAACTACACATTATGTTGGCAGTGAGACCAAATATTTTATGAGAAAGCACAGGCGGGACAAGTATCAGGATCTGCCATCGGGGTCGTCCTCCATTGGCACAGGCTTGCCAACAAAGCTTGTTTACATCCCGCTCACAACCAAGATGGGAGAAAACCAAGAAGTGTTCTCACGTCGCCATTTGCCAAGATGGAGGATGTAATTGGCTGCACCTGTCTGTAGGCTTTAAGTAGCAGCCATTTACCCCCAGACAGTGCCTGAGCAAGGTGTCTGATCCTTGTGCTCCTGGACACTGCCTGGTTTCAGGCTTTGTCTGCGCTGTACTTCGGCCTGGACCTGGATTTTGTTTGTCTCTCTCCTGCCCTGACCTTGGAACCGTGACCCTGACTATGCTGCCACACCATGCCTTGACCTTGGAACCGTGTACCCCGACTACTGTGCTGCTCCCTACAACAACCTCAGCCTGTGACCTAGACATTTCCCTCGATCGGGACTTGGTCCCAAGGCCTGTGGTCAGTATCCATATCCTGCCTCAGCCTAATGGGTCGGACTCCTGTTTAGACGAGTATCGTCACAGCAAGGTTCTGTGTTGCAGGCTCCAAACTCTGCATTTCCATTCTTCTGTCCCACTCTGCAATGTTCCCTCAAAGGCACCAATTTCCCCTGCACGATTTTATTTTGTATATTTCAAACATTTCTCCTGCACACTATACAATACAGTGTCTATTTCACCTCTCTAAATAAAATCAACCCCTAAATTAATATGGCGACTAATCCCCTCTCACCTAGTGACATTAGAAGGCCTCAAACCGCTAGATCGGGGTTTTCCAACTCCAGTCCTCAAGGTCCACCACCAGGTCAGGTTTTCAGGATATCCCTGCTTCAGAACAGGACTGAGTCACTGATTTAGCCACCTTTGCTGAAGCATGGATGTCCTTAAAACCTGACCTGTTTCTAGAAAGATATCATTTAGGCATGTCCGAAATGTTTAGATTTGCGCAAGTTAAACATCTGGTAAAATACCTTGCCCAGTCAGAACCATGCTCGCCTGTGGACAAGCCAGGTCTGCCACGCCCGACCACTCTGACAAGCCTGGTTTGATAAGTGCATGTTTAAAGGTCCCACGCGGAACTTTGAAACCTTATCAGACCTGGCTTGTCGGAGCAGGTGGTCGGAGGAAAATGTGGGACCTCTGTAAAGTTCTTCCTTTGTTCGTGCCGCCTTCCTACTTCTTCAGCGTTGCAGCATCAAATTACACTGCGACGTCACAAGGCGATGAGTTGCCATGGCAATGTGACATCACATGACATTTATATTTATTTATAAAAAATGTTTTACCAGGAAGTAATACATTGAGAGATACCTCTCCTTTTCAAGTATGTCCTGGGCACAGAGTTATAAAAAATACATGGTTACAATAAAAGAACAGGGTTATACAGTCACTTCACAGACATTTCATGGACAGATAAAGTAGGAAAATTGGGTACAGGGGATAAAGGGCTGGTGAGTTTCAGATAGAAATAGAGCAGCTTTAACATCAACTAACATCAGCGAACGGCAGCAAACGGCTCACGCCCTTTGGCTGCGCCAAAGTCTGCGCGCCTTTGGGGCAACGCAGATGTACGCTGGAGTGAACAAAAAGATCTTTCCTTTGTGTCCCCTTGGCTCATTAACATTCCAGTGGGTGGGGTTTGCCGATTCAACAAAGATCAAGCACATTTTAACCCTTAGCACGCTGGTCCTGTGCAGAGGGGAGCAGTTCTTGGGGGGGGGGGCATCAGGCTGTGCGCCTTTGGGGCAACGCTGATGTACGCTGGAGTGGACATCGCGTTGTCATGGAAACACCACGTCACGTGACCACTGCATCATTTGACGCTGTGATTCTGAAGAACGTGGTGCCTGGGGTGTACAACATTTGAAAATCTGTGTAGGTCGTACGAGAAGGGTATAATTTCTACTATATTTCAAGAACTAGATCCAGCGATCCCATCTGGTCAAACGCAAGCACACAAATATATGACTAAGTGGGAAAATAACCTACAAATGGAAATTACGGCAGATGACTAGGCTGATATCTTGGAAAATGCCTCCAAAACCTCCATAGGCAAACAAATAAAGGAGAACATATATAAAATTCTCTTTGGCTGGTATCTTACCCCCCAAAAAACAGAGCATAATATACCCGGGAAGTTCAGATAGATGTTGGAGAGAATGTGGCCGAGTAGGAGATCTGGTCCACATATGGTGGACATGCTCCAAGATAGGTAGATTCTGGAGAGATATTAAAGATCTAGTGGAGGAAACAGTGGAAGTAAAAATACCAATGGCCCTCTGGTCCTATTCCTATCCAACACAATAGAAACCCCCAACGCAAACTCATATCCCACATACTAACGGCAGCCTGATGTTCAATTGCGGCCTCATGGAAAAAATCAACAGTCCCAGCCAAGAGACGTGGTTAATAGAATTAATGAGATTATGTTAATGGTAAACTTTCCTCGTACCTGAAACTTACCACAAATTTGTTTTTTTTAAGGTTTGGGATCCATGGTTCCATGGATAAAGTCGGGAACAATGCGAAATAAAGAAATAATGTATACGAACAAATGTAAAAAAAACCAACTGTATAAATTATGTAAAATGTGTGACGCATGTGTGACGCCAGAGCTGCGTATCCATCCCTCCCCCCTTCCCTCCCATTTTACTTTTTGTATTCCCCCCGCCCAACCTTCCCTTCCCTTATGTACAAAACAAATAAACTTTGAGTGAGAAAAAAACCTGACCTGTTGGTGGCCCTTGAGGACTGGAGTTAGCCACACCTGCCCTAGATTCATCAAGTTTCATTATGGGTTAGCGCACTCAATCCGGCGTTAACTCCTGTTGGCTTGAATGGGAAGTCAATGCAGGATCGGGTTCATTAACCGTTACAGTGCATGATTAATCTGCCCCCAAAAAGCTTATTTCAGAAGATTAAGATAAAATATTTTTTTTTATATTAGACCCTTTGCAGTCTGTGTGGAAACAACTCCGTTCTGCCTGGTGAAGTGGGGGAAGTGAGAATAACGAGCAGGAGTTACCATATGAACAATGTACCGCAGGCTTTTGGGCCTTTTCAATAAAATTATGTACAAAAGCTAGGGGGGGGAGGGGGATAAAAATAAAGTTGGTTAATCTGCTTTCAAAATGGGTCATATCGGACAGGACTGCACAAGTAAACCAGCACTAGCTGAAGTTGACCCTCTAAATGGAAGCCAGGTGGCAATCTCTGCCGTCAGTGACCCAGAGAACAAGAACATCTTGGCCAATCATCACTTTTCTCAGTACAGTGGTGTTATATTTCTCCACTGAAGAATCAGCAATAACAGGACTTGCTGGGAAAGACTGATGACTGTAGGTGCAGTAAATCCTAATTAAAACAATATTCAAAATTAGAAACGTGGGTCAAGGCAACCTGAAGATTTCTATTTTTTTGATGATAATATCACAAGTTAGAGCCAGTAAAACCCTCATGTAATCTAATATTGCTGGCCGTGTGGAACTATTGTATGTATACCTTGATTTATATAACGCCCACAGCTGTACTTGGCGCTTTACAACAGAGACAATACAGTACAGGGAATTATAGTACAAGACGTACAACAAATAAGATTAGACAATAGGAAAGGAAATCCCTGCCCCTGAGAGCTTACAATCTAAACCGGAATGTAAACGAATTTCTCGCCTTCATTAAGTTCCAGTTACTCTTATACAAACTACGTTTCCAAATATGTTTTACTTGATCAAGCAGCCATCTCTGGGGTGGAAACCTGCCAGCACATTTATGGCAATCTAGTAAGGGGCAAAAGGATCAATTATATTTTCCTAAGTACATGGGTAAAAAAAGAGGCACAGAGGGTTTTAGCCCATGAACAACAAGGAAACCCATTGTTAATTAAAACACCAGGGCCTCTATTCAATATAATAGATTATTAACACAAGTAATAATAAAGTAACTTCCATTCACTTGAAACCAAAGCATCACTAACTTTGTACTTGCTACCCAGCTTCACATCATATTAAATAGGTACTCAAGCACTGACCTCTGTTAGTTATATTCCTGTAATAAGAACATTTCTCTTGAAATGGCAACTTTCCAAAATCCTAACATTAATAGAGTATGCACCTCGTCACTGTAATTAGCTATAATTTACACATGACTTGAGACAATGTGTATGTATCATAATGGATTTAAATTGCCTCTTCTTTTACAACAGTACTTGTATTGTACATCCCAAGGCCAGCCTAATAGTGTGGGCACCTAACAAAATATTCTGGGTACTAATATGCTATAATTGTCATATCTATGTCAGTGGGTTACACAGTCCATCTAAATTACATGAACTGGAAAAGAATAATCTGGAGCTACTTAACTTTAATTGTACTCCTGTCAATGTGGATTCATTTAGAATGGGACTTACTGATTTGGACAGTTTTATTAAATTCCACATAATCATGGAACAAGTGTATTTACTTTCTGAGAATACAACTGGATCTTTCCTGTTATATAATAGTTCTTGATCAAGCAAAACGCTGGTAAAATTCCCAGTGAACTGTTCCATGATTTAGCAGCACACTGAATATTACAGAAGACGTTGGTCGCGAGTCGCTGAGCATTTCAAGGTTAATTAGCAATTTTGAGTCCTACAGAACTTTTTAACAAAAATCACATCCATATAGACTTTATCTCACTGGTAATAATGATCCGCTCAGTTCGTTTCTCTCAAATGTATGGTCAAACTGTTGCAGTGATTTGGGATACTAATTAAGAGTTTAGAAAATAGTACAAAAAATACATATTTTGCTATTTGGAGGTTAGATATTAACACAGGTGAAGAGCCCGAACGAACAGACTACGGAGAGCACAGCCCAAGAAGCAAAAAACGGGAACCAGACCGAAGTGCCAGCAAAAAAAGGGCGCTTTATCAAAGGCTCTCTTTGCGCGAAACGCGTAAGAGGACTGTCCATGTACAACTCCGATGTTGCGGATAATTCCTGTTAAAGAATAAACCTACCTTTTTTTTTTGCTGGCACTTTGGTCTGGTTCCTGTTTTTTGCTTCTTGGGTTGTGCTCTCAGTAGCCTGTTCGTCCGGGCTCTTCACCTGCTTCACTTACTTGGAGACGCACGCACGCTGACGGACTCTGGATTGCTGATCCACATAATGGTGTTGAGTACTTATTTCATCTACAAGTGACTTTCATTAATCTAAATGCTCTTGGATGCTATTTTCTATTGGAGTCTGAACAGAAGGGGGCT
This sequence comes from Ascaphus truei, assembly GCF_040206685.1. Lineage (NCBI taxonomy): Eukaryota > Metazoa > Chordata > Amphibia > Anura > Ascaphidae > Ascaphus > Ascaphus truei. The sequence continues at coordinate 74,959,408 of NC_134489.1, forward strand.
ATACAAGTTATTGCACTGAGGAGGGAGTAATCTGGGTTGTCCGTTATTATTTGGGACTTATCATACTTACTCACTGTTCCCACATCTCCTTCCCCCTCACTTGTTAGCAGTGCTGTAACCCTCAGACGGCTGAATATTATGTTTCTTCATTAAGGGGCACTGTGCTACAGACCATTAATCATCATACTCACTTACTTAGCACCTGGACTGCAAACAACTAAGTTCCTTCCAAAATTCTACATATGGACTTATACACTTATGTTATCTTTCTGAGGGTGTGGTTGATCTGGCTGTGAAGCACTAGTGTGAGACTGATAGTATATATATATATATATATATATATATATATATATATATATATATATATATACTTAACCCTGGCTGTGCTCAAAGCTGTGACCATGCAGCAAGCTTAAGCCTATAGGGAACCATGTTAAAAATGGTTATTGAGGCAAAAAGTGACACTGTGTGCTCATTTGCATGTCATTTCCCAGAATCCCTTGCTGCAGTGGAAGTGCTGTATGCTGGGTGATAATGGGGAAAGGCGGGGTTGCAGACCTGCCTAAGACATGCAGATGAGCATACAGTTATATTTGCATATATATATATATATATATATATATATATATATATAATATTAATACCACTTGTGAGCACATTCCCTTGTGTCAGTCGTAAATGTGCTCACAAGTGGTATTTTTATTTGTTGTACACTGTACAGTGGTGTTTTTTTTTCTTATTGATCTTTTCATGAAGTTTTCCAAGCATGTTGTATTTGACATGAAACATCCACAATAAAGAAAAAATACGATACAAAAAACAAATACATACATAAGTATAGAATTATGGCATTGTATAATTGTAACCCTCCCTGCCCGGCTGCTAAGGAGTTTACATCAGTGCGAGGCATAATTTACCTCAATTCAGGGTGCTTGATTCAGACGGCTGGGCGCTGAGGTAACTAGGGTGGAAGGAATGGGCGCCAGGAACTGTTGTAGTACAATTCAATCTTTATCCAGGTCCCCAGGCACAGGGACACCTCACACACATTCTCAACATTGTTGTACGTTGCTTGACATACTCTTGGTGACCCATTGGCATGGTGCTTCCCTAGGTGCCTACTCTGAACACTCAGAGGGAGATGCATATACTTGGCTGTGTTACCTGTATTGCACTGTGCCCCCCTTCGGAGTAATGTCCGTTATACCCCGTCTACTTTGAGCCCTTACGGGAAACCTGTCTGGTTCTGTGCAGGTAATGACTATACCCCATTCCTGATTGGGAACTGCCACTTTCCTATTGGTTGAGGAGAATACATGGGTAGATCTGCCTGTAGAGCTGATCCGCTAACACCCAGGAGCCCTCTGCATATGGTTCACTGTGGCGTGTCTGTCTCCCCCTCTTTGGTACCTGTGTGCTTCTGTGGGCCATCTAATTGGGATCCTTACTATAAGGGCACTTTCCCTATCTGTAACATAACAAACAAGTGAGGCCTGATCTCGCTTATTACTTAAAGATCATAATCCCTATCTACACTCCCCAAGGCTCCTCTTCTCTTATCTTCCAGGAACCTAACCTTCCAGCACCTTCCTCCTCTCCTTTATACTCCCCTGTGATGTCAGTATTCCCTTGGCAACACAGGGTGGGGCCTACCATATGCTATTCTGCTATTAACCCCTTGCAGTAAACCAGTAACCACATTGAGGGGGGTTACACAATTACACAATTTTCCATATATAGTACAGTATATAAATTACTTATTTTCAATCCAATTATCTTTCCCCGCTACTTAAGCCTTGGACACGACCAATATTCATTGCCCTAGCAGAATATTTGGAGTTTCCTGTCCCCATGCCCCCATCCCTTACAGCTTGCTGAATCTTTAAACTTATTTTGATCTCGTGAATTCTGCTCTCCATTCGTCTCTATCGACACCACTATCTATGTCCTTCTGAGATTTGTCTCAGGAGGCTCCAGGATTTGTGTTCAAATGCTTGTTTGATCAAGTCTCTGTCTTGTTGTGGCATTGTGTCAATAACCTGTTCCCACTTTTTAATTTCTCAGTTCTTTATTTGTCTCTGTCTCTATGTGTCTAACCTCATTAACTTTGCCAGGTAATCCTGACCAGTGGAGGGAGGCAGCTATCTCCTGTATGAGGAGAGGACAGGAAAAAGCCCCAATTACATGCACTCATACGCCTCAGTAAGAATAATACAGAAGGACTCAGTGAGGAATAGGACCTGCAGAGTTGTATCAAAAGCGGTAATGTGGTAGTGTATCAATAGATTATGAGGGTGGCACATGTAAGGGAAATTCTTATACGGTTAGCCCCAGTGTGTTACAGAATGAGCAAACAACCCCCTGTAATACTGGGGGAAGGAGTCTGGGGTGTTCGAAAGCAAATTTTAATAGAGCACAGTAAAAATGTGGGGGCATAATTGCTCACAACAACGATGTGAAAAAAGCACACAAGGAGGACCATGGGGCTGGGCGACCGCAAAAGTCAGAGGGCATCAATGCGTGGCCAACCCTGGTACTTGGTGCACTTGGTGACCCTGCCTGGGAAGAGGCAAACTGCTGTTGGAGAGCACTAGTGTAAATTCAGTCAATACATTTGTAGTAGTGCCCAGCAGTATTAAATTAGTATTGCCGCGAGATGGTACAATGTTACTGACACTCCCTAGGTGGAGTACCTGCTCTAAGGGTCTATTAAAGGAAGCGATCAACGTCCCCTTAACTACAGGCTCACCCGGTGCGCTCCCTTATGGGAATAAAGGAGGGGGGAGGCAGTGTCGGACATTATGAGGATGAATCTGTCCCTATGTACATAACCTACAATACCAGGGAAGGCAGGAGTAGGGAAAGTGGAAAGGGAAAGCGCTAACAGCTTTGACTCAGCTAGCCCTAGGTCCAGGCCTGACGATGCTGCCACAGCTCTGAATACGGACTGCTAGAAGACATACGGAGCTCTCAGGAGAGGACTTGTCAGTGGCCGGTTACCAGTGTAGCCCCCTTCCCCCGTGTCTAGTTAAACTACCTGTGGTGCGTTACCTGTGTGGCTCATGGCAGACCTCATCCTCTGCTGTAGGGACCCTGGGGTGATTACAGTCGATCTCATGACAGCATCTCCAGCGCAGTTGAATAACCCTTCCTAGGAACACACAGTATAGAATAAATATACACACACGGTGGTATAACAACTTATCTTTACTGATAATAATAATAGCATGTTCTGGTATAGCGCTGCTAGTTTTACATAGCGCTTTACAGAGACATTTTACAGGCACAGGTCCCTGCCCTGTGGAGCTTAAAATCTATTTTTTGGTGCCAGAGGCACAGGGAGATAAAGTGACTTGCCCAAGATCACAAGGAGCCAGCACCGGGAATTGAAGCAGGGTCCCCTGCTTCAGTGCCAGTCAGTGTATTTACTCACTGAACCACTTTTTCTCCATATACATATAACTTCTTACTATCACAGTGTACCCCTCGTAACACAATACCATATGACCCCCACACAATATACCCACCCCACAACGCCACACCCGGTGGAATTCCCCAAAGTACTGAGGTGCCCTGGGCACCTTACCGCCCGGTGTCCACAGAGTCCAGCCCATCCAAGGTATGTGTGGTAGCGCTACCCACTGTGTGTGTGTGTGGCCGTTGGTGCACGTAGATGAGGATATGAGGATACCTTCCAGGCACTCCAGTACCCGGATACTGCCGAATGATACAAGGATCCGTCTGATCCATTGAAGACGTCCATCTCTGCGTGGGGAGAACTCCCGCTGGTGTGTGTAACCTTTAAGAGTCTCTCAGTAGATGGTGGTCTGGTCCCGCAAGTCACGCGCAGCGCTTCCCACTGCTGCTGTGTCTGTCCTATCGGGGCTAAGGTGAACGTTCCTATCTGATGGCCTTCCCTACAGTACCACAAACTGGTAGAAACTCAGGGTCTAGCTGGGGCCTAAAGGGGCCTTTTGGTTTAGAAAAAGTAAACATATATGAACCCAAAACAAAGACTTATGTTGAGAACATAGCACTATAAAATCTTACATATTAAGCTGGTGAGTTGTTATCTCCTAATCTGTGTCTGGAGAACTACTTTATACTCAAACTATTTATTCATACAATATATTCCAGCCTTCTAACCATCAACAACCAAGTAATATCACTAAGGAGGATATTACTCTGACAAATCCCACTGACATCGCAAATGCATTCAATGATTAATTTGTGGGATATGCTACTAACTTATTAGCAAAACGCAACCCGAACTACATACATGAACCACATTCTGAGAGTACCTCCATAGCCCCACCCTCTCCCAACACTGCTCACAATTTGCAATATGTCCCACTTGTGACATTTATAATGCATTTCTACTTCTCTGACAGCAAAAGGGTGGGGGAAGGAGTCTGGGGTGTTCGAAAGCAAATTTTAATAGAGCACAGTAAAAATGTGGGGGCATAATTGCTCACAACAACGATGTGAAAAAAGCACACAAGGAGGACCATGGGGCTGGGCGACCGCAAAAGTCAGAGGGCATCAATGCGTGGCCAACCCTGGTACTTGGTGCACTTGGTGACCCTGCCTGGGAAGAGGCAAACTGCTGTTGGAGAGCACTAGTGTAAATTCAGTCAATACATTTGTAGTAGTGCCCAGCAGTATTAAATTAGTATTGCCGCGAGATGGTACAATGTTACTGACACTCCCTAGGTGGAGTACCTGCTCTAAGGGTCTATTAAAGGAAGCGATCAACGTCCCCTTAACTACAGGCTCACCCGGTGCGCTCCCTTTTGGGAATAAAGGAGGGGGGAGGCAGTGTCGGACATTATGAGGATGAATCTGTCCCTATGTACATAACCTACAATACCAGGGAAGGCAGGAGTAGGGAAAGTGGAAAGGGAAAGCGCTAACAGCTTTGACTCAGCTAGCCCTAGGTCCAGGCCTGACGATGCTGCCACAGCTCTGAATACGGACTGCTAGAAGACATACGGAGCTCTCAGGAGAGGACTTGTCAGTGGCCGGTTACCAGTGTAGCCCCCTTCCCCCATGTCTAGTTAAACTACCTGTGGTGCGTTACCTGTGTGGCTCATGGCAGACCTCATCCTCTGCTGTAGGGACCCTGGGGTGATTACAGTCGATCTCATGACAGCATCTCCAGCGCAGTTGAATAACCCTTCCTAGGAACACACAGTATAGAATAAATATACACACACGGTGGTATAACAACTTATCTTTACTGATAATAATAATAGCATGTTCTTGTATAGCGCTGCTAGTTTTACATAGCGCTTTACAGAGACATTTTGCAGGCACAGGTCCCTGCCCTGTGGAGCTTAAAATCTATTTTTTGGTGCCAGAGGCACAGGGAGATAAAGTGACTTGCCCAAGATCACAAGGAGCCAGCACCGGGAATTGAAGCAGGGTCCCCTGCTTCAGTGCCAGTCAGTGTATTTACTCACTGAACCACTTTTTCTCCATATACATATAACTTCTTACTATCACAGTGTACCCCTCGTAACACAATACCATATGACCCCCACACAATATACCCACCCCACAACGCCACACCCGGTGGAATTCCCCAAAGTACTGAGGTGCCCTGGGCACCTTACCGCCCGGTGTCCACAGAGTCCAGCCCATCCAAGGTATGTGTGGTAGCGCTACCCACTGTGTGTGTGTGTGGCCGTTGGTGCACGTAGATGAGGATATGAGGATACCTTCCAGGCACTCCAGTACCCGGATACTGCCGAATGATACAAGGATCCGTCCATTAAGCTGGTGAGTTGTTATCTCCTAATCTGTGTCTGGAGAACTACTTTATACTCAAACTATTTATTCATACAATATATTCCAGCCTTCTAACCATCAACAACCAAGTAATATCACTAAGGAGGATATTACTCTGACAAATCCCACTGACATCGCAAATGCATTCAATGATTACTTTGTGGGATATGCTACTAACTTATTAGCAAAACGCAACCCGAGCTACATACATGAACCACATTCTGAGAGTGCCTCCATAGCCCCACCCTCTCCCAACACTGCTCACAATTTGCAATATGTCCCACTTGTGACATTTATAATGCATTTCTACTTCTCTGACAGCAAAAGGGTTTAACTTCAGGCAGTTTCTAGTCCATTCTATTCATTTCCAGGGTGAGCTTTAAAACAATGCTTTCAACATACTTATACCAATCTGATTGTGTTGTTCATCTTTTGTTTTAAACTGTATTAATCATCAAGTTTTACTCAATTTGATTTTATATATATATATATATATATATATATATATATATATATATCGGTTGTACCCCCACCCAATCTCATATTGGCCCCTATGTGAGGATACTGTCTTATATTACATGTCATGTTGTGTGGTGCACCTGCTGGCTTACAGGACTCCTGAGTCTCCCGCTTGATGGTATTGGGGAATTCACCAGGACTGGCTCGTGAGTTAGTGCTGAGATCTACTCACATTTGGTACAGCGCCTCCATCTCTTCCAGGTCCCCATGACAGCAGGGTGGAGTCTCTGGAAGAGAACCCCTTGGTGCAGCTTCTCCCTGATTGACTCCAGTCTCAGGCAAGAAGGTTCTTTTGATCAAGGCACTCTTTATTAACATCTTCCATGGCAGACTGCCCCTCATAGCGGCCGGTCACTAGCCGCACATGTTCAAGGTTGCCCACCTCAAGGAAGTCCCTGGACACCACTCCTAGTCAGGGCCCTAGAAGCTGGCCTTGCTCTTCCCTTACTCTCTAATAGAGTAAGGGGAATAGTCTGCCCACCTCTCCCCTAAGGGAGGGCCACAATCCTTGCCAGAGCCCTGGCACTGTGTGGGGTCAGACAGTCACACTGCAACTTCCAGTGCACAGACAGACACAGTCAGACCTGAACTCTAACTTTAGGAAATGATGCGTAATATATAGCTCCAGTAGGCACCACCCCTGTGTCACTGTCAGTGGACACAGAGCATGCTGTCACTTCCTTTGCTACACATTACACCTCACAGGGGGTGAGGGCAAACCTCATGATTACTCCTGGCAAACCTGCCCTCTTAACAGGGTTTACTGCACAGGAGGAGAGAGGCATGTAACCCCAAAATATGAGAGTGTGAGAGAGAGAGAGAGAGAGAGAGAGAGAGAGAGAGAGAGAGAGAGAGAGAGAGAGAGAGAGATGTAGATTTATTGCATTTTGTGATAACTAAATCTATCAACATTACGATCCTTCATATATGGAGCAGTGCCCAAGCTTTCCAGACCTTGGTGGAATAGATGTCATTACAAAAATTCGGTGCCCTTTAAAGGAAATGTTACCTTATTTGTTTCCAACGTAAAAATTAAAACATGCTCATCATTTTCACTGATTAAATCTGACCCTGAAATTGGACAAAGGTCCAAGACAGGACCGAAACGTTGATTCTATACTAAAACCTTATTATAGGTTATTTGGAGGAAGTTCTCTGGAGTGCCGCGTTCGATTCATGCGACTGTCTGTGTCAGTGAAGAACGGAGCGCCCGTGGCAGGAACATTATGTGCATTTGTGAGTGTACCTTTGTTTGAACTATCCTGAAATGAGTTCACGTTTGGTCCTGTGAGGGACTGGCCTTATAAATAAGCAAACTGAACCCATTATAATAGGTGCATCATGTAAACGCCTTCCTAACTACACTTTTGACACTCCCCAAGCTGCATGTTGGTACACGTGCGGCAAAAATACGTGCAAAGAAAAGACCCTGATGCATTGACGCAGAGCGACACAAGATTATAATTGTTTTAAAGGAACAATTCATGAACCCCATTCATTTCAGCTCTGGGGACCCCCTGCTTCCTCCAAAGGGGTTGCTGGTATCTCGGCAAAATGTAAAGCGCCCGCGTCACGCAGGTCAATAGCAAGCCTGTAGGAGGACGTGCGCAGAGGTATGCAAGGGAGACTTGTTAAGGTGAAATTAAATAAGGCTTTTATTGTGCCTGTCGCTTTAAACACTGCAAAAAGCAACATACGAAAAAGTGTGAGCCAAACAAAACCTGCTCCACTTTGGCATATATGTGTCCTTATATTCCAGCCCTTTTAACTGGGTGGCTACCCAAGCTATTCATCAGCCCAAGTCATATAGATATATATATATATAGACAACAGTCATTGGAAAATAAAGTCTTATCTGTTCGCTGGGGTGCTGACTTTTCTCCAGATAATCAGCATCCAGGTTTAGAAGTCTTATTTGTCAGCTCCAGACATCTGTGTTCCCTCGGTCAGTCTCACCTGGGAGACTCAGGAACCTCTGCTCTGTTTCCTAGTTCAGCTCACATGTGAGCTAAGGCAGGGGTGAGCAAACTTTTTATGCCGAGCCCCCCTTTTCATCCATAAAATTTCTCGGGCCCCCCCCCTGCCTGATGTAATCAAAATCACATGAAAAAAAAAAAAAACCTTTATTAAACGGTATACAATATAAATCCAAATATGTTTAAATACTTACATATTTCAACAGCTCGCGCTTGCAAAATTAGGCTGCGTCCACGCTGCCGCTGAGAGCGGTGACATCACCAACTCTCCAAGCATGAGCACAGGGTGTCCTGCATAATTTTGCAAGCGTGGATCGGGGCTATTTGTGTGTGTGTGGCTGTGTGTGGCTGTGTGTGTGTATTGACTGCTGCTGAGCGCACATCAAAGTCAATTTTGTTTGTCTCCCCAAGCGCCAAGCTTGGGAGAGCGTACGTGCACAAAGGCAATCCTTTGGGGGGGCATTCATCCACATCTTTGCTACCTCCCTTCCCTCTCCCACCCCACTTTTTTTCTTCCTTCCCCTCCATGCTTTTTGTCTTGCTATCCCCATTGTCATCCAAACTCCTACCTACAGTATTATTTATTTTTTCCCGTTTTCAATGTTGTGTTTTCACAGTTTTTTTTACATTATTTCTGTACATTCATAGTATGATTGATATAGTGGCAGCCTACCCTTTCACTTGCAGAGGATCGCAGCGAAGCAGGTTGCCAGCGGAGGAGAACAGGAACACAGCGCTATATCAGGGCAGACACCGAAGGAGGGGCGTTTGACTTCACCGTGCTCGGGCGTGCTCCTCCCCGTACCTCCGATGCCCCTGCGCGTACGCTCACACACCATCACGTTGCCGCCACCTGCACTATCCTGTTCAACCACCCGCACACATCTTCGGCTGCCCGCCCGTGCACATCTTCTTGGCCGCCCCTCGCGCACAGCGTCTGCCGGCTCGCGCACCCAGTTTTCGTCGCACGCCGCCTGCGCCCCCTAAATAATCTTGCGCCTCATTCCCCTCCCCAGTTTGCGCACCACTGCATTACAACACACACTCTCTCAATCAATCAATCACCACATACACACACTCACCACATACACTCAATCAATCACCACACACACACACACTCAAATACACACACACTCAAATACACACACACTCAAATACACACACACACTCAAATACACACACACACTCAAATACACACACACACACACAAACTCAATCCCCCCACACACACACACACACTCAAATACACACACACTCAAATACACACACACACACACACTCTTTCTCCTGGGGGGGGCGACATATTCCGATCCCCCAACTCCCCATGCTGCTGAAAACTGGTGCTGGAAGCAGACCGGAAGAGAAGGAGGGGCTTTCTGTGTGCAACGTACAAGATTATTATACATGAAAAACAATGGCTTATTATTAGACAGGGTATTTAATAATAAGGTCACCATGGGACTCCGTGTGGTCCTATTTATCAGAAACTGATCCCAACACAATTTGATTAAGTGAAAACTTCTCTCATCAAAAGCTTGCAACTAGTTCTTAAAGCTGCAGTTCAAGCTGTCGCTTAAAAAAAAATTTATTCAATATGTGCATCAATACAATCTACACACTGACAAGTGATTAGCTAAGCTGCTGATCGATCCGTTCTCTTGTAATCGATCGCTGAAGATTCAGCCCGGGGTTCACGAAATGCATCTTGGATCCTCTTCTGCTGCACTGACAGGCAAAGTTCTATGAGGAAGATCATGTGACCAGCCAGGCACTATATTCAATTGGTTCACTGCTAGAGAGGGCAGGGCTCAAAAAAGGGGATGCAGTTTCAGAAGGGGATGTGACTTTGTAAGTGGTTGCTATAGGAACAAAAATGCTTGTTACATTAGAATACATTCAAAATGTATTTTTTAAATGCGACATGTACTTTCTCATAGTACAGAACTGATTTATTACAAAAAACAAAAATGTAGGATATTGCTTGTACTGCAGCTTTAAGGAAAGCATTTAACATTCCAATGATATGTATCATTGTGCTAGATCAGGCCTGCACAACTTATAAAGTGAAACGGGACAAACTTCTCAAAGGAAAGCAGATTCGGACCATGCATTAATTAATATTACCCCCCCTCCTCCCCTCCTCACAACTCTTACCTACCCCCCTCACAACTCTTACCTGCCAGGGTCCACGGCGGGGTGTGGCGTTCTTCATCTTCTCCCCTGAAAATTGTATTGTTTCCCATGCAGGTCCTGGAAAAAATGGCCGTGCCGCGTCAAATGACGCCACGTTATCATGGCAATGGGACGGCGTGACGTCACGGCGTCACGCAACACGGCACCGTGTGACGTCACAACGTCACATAGCGCCCCATTTTCATGGCAACGCGGTGTTATTTGACGCCACGCGGCCATTTTTTTTCAGGACCTGCAGGGGAAACAGTAGAATGTTCAGCGGAGAAGACGGAGAACGCCGCACCATGACGCCACTGGACACCGCGGGCGACACAGAGAGTCCGGGCGGGCCACATGCAGACCACGGGCCGTATGTTGCTCAGGCCTGTTCTAGACAGACGTTTACATGTATTAAGAAATAAATGGTAAATATACTAAAGAGAATGTTATATTCCTTACATGGTTTCATTGGCTTTACTGCAGCTCAGTATATGTGAATGATCTGTTGATACAAATATAATATTCTATACCCCTAAAAGGTACTTCATACTGTACATTGTGTTGTCCAGCAGGATGCAAACACAATCCTTTTACAACTGCCAAATTTCAACATTTCTTTTTTAAAACATTACATTAATAAACTTTAGAATACAATGATAACCTAGGTTTATTTTACTCTTATTATTCTTTAATACTAAATCATTAAATGTTATAAAGTGACATACTAACAATTCCCTCCACAACATGGAATGATTATTCCTTCAAATTATTTACTATGATCTTTCCAAAAACAAATGACAAACAAACAGAAAACATTTAAGAGAATGCCCCCTTTTCTTTTTAAGCGCGGAACACAGAAATTATAAGACAATCAGAAATTATACCCTTCTGATCTGTAGCCAATATTGTAGCCAAATAATTGCACATGATCCTAAAAATGTATACCTTGTTATTGATACCAAAAACTCTGCACTTAAAAGTAGTGCAGTGTTTATCTACACTCATGGTGAGAAAAAAAAACCTGTTTCATTCTTATTCCTACAAAAAAATTAACTTAATATGAATTTCCTTTTCTATTCTTATACTTATAATTAATCTGAATACTTTCATATTAATGCATTCATTTCTTTCAACTGATTTCAAAGTACTTTTTTTTTTTTAGATTTCTAGACAATTTCTTTCTAGGTTAATGTTTCATTTGCATGTCTGTGAACCGCACAAATTCTTAAGTAACTTTCTGAGAAGGAGAGAGAGGGTGGGAGCTACTGCTGCAGTGGGAGATTCAGACATTTTCAAGTCATGAGAGAGCTGAATTGCTTTTAGTTCAGTATCAATCCCTATCCATCATTTTCCTTGCAATTCTTTATATTTTTGGTAATCTCTTCTCCTGCTTTTCTTTCCACAAAGCATAGTCTTTATATTGTATTCCTGATATAGTTCTAGGAATTTTGCAACAACTTTGTAATTGGCCTTTGAAATACGGATTTTTTTCAACCATAATACTGTACTGGACATTGGTTACAATTTAGATCTATTTCACATGTCCTATCCTGACATTTAACTATAATAATTTCTTGCTCACATATCAAGACCAGCTTGTTCACGAGCTGAAACTTCCTTTTATCTTTATCAGTGCAAAATGTATTTTCATCTATTTCTTTAAATACATAACTTGTTTCTATAGAGCATTCCACAAATCTATATATCCTACCTTCTCAGGTGGTGTGGAGGGACTAGTACTTTTATTAGCCTGTCTTTGGGTAAAATCCATAGCAAAGACAATGTGACCAGGGTTACTTACGTAAGCTTTCAATAGATGTTTTCTATCAATAGGCACGGTGTCAGGAAAATCCCAGTTGACTGAAATATATCCGTCCACACCGTCTTTTCCTTAAATGTTCTTAAGATTTGCGGTCAACTCTGTGTGAGTGCGTACCTGCACTGCAACAGACCTGGAGTGTCTCTCCTTGATCACTTTGGTCCAGGTGGCCATCATTAAGTTCCTTCAAATATAAGAAATCCGTCCGATATTTCATTGATATAGTCCTTTAGATCCTTCTGTGTTCGAATGTGACCGTACACACATCAAGGTCTGGAGGGTTACCTGGGGAGTATTCCTTGCAATTAGGTGCATCCCCTCTCGCGATCTTTCGTGGGCTTCTTTCACCCCTCTGGAAGTGAATGAGGCACAGGTCTGACTGGTTCCCAAATGAAGATGGGTCTGGCTGGTTCATCAAATGAACATTTGCTTCATTAGATGGGTGCAAATAAATGTCCCACCTTTCAATATATATCAAATAGTCCACAGTCCGGTTCTTTTCTTAATTTAATCAGAGACAATAGAAAACATCTTTCACAGCATCATTTCAGTCAGGTACATCATTCAGGCATATAGAATGTAGGTATAAAGTGGAGAATCTTTAGCTTTGTTGTTCTTAGCTTTGTGGTGTTAAATGATTCTGAATTCTATAAATCCACATGCAATCTTTATACATTTTTCTTCATGCAGTCTTAACATAGTAATCACCTGTTTTTTTCAGTATCAGCCGAAAATGTTCTTAGTCGATCATTAGAGCACTGTTTCTTAATTTAGACTTTCATTTAGAAGACACTCTTTGTTCTGTCACAAAGTAACTATAGTCAATCCTATGTTCCTTATCTTTTAAGACCCATCTCTATTGTATTGTCTTTTACTACTAACTATCTATTTAACTAACCTTTGATTCCAAACTCTTGAAACTAAGCAGACAAACTTTTCTACACCTGCCTGTCTTCAGACTGATTTATCTTCTTATCTTTGCAGAGGCAGGTTATCATTTTCCAATATCATTTCTAACTTAATACTAAATAACTTATGTTAACTAGTTCCATGCTGAATATATATGAATAAAGAGAATATAGCATGATTAATACTTAGGCTTGAAATCATCCTATCTTCATAACTCTAATCTCATCTGATTAAGCATGTTCCTGAAATTAGTTAATGTTGGTCCTGTAAGGGACTGGCCCTATAAGAAGCAAACTTAACTATTTGCCACAAGGGGGCACTTGCAGTACACCCATAAATGGTGTCAGTTTGACATGATGTCACATTGAGTTTTTGTTTTGTCATTACTTGGCTTCTAGCAAATATTGTTATGCTGACTAGAACTTCCCTTTGAGGAACAGTAATGATGGTGGTGGTGATAATCAGCATTGCCGCAAAATAGCGACTTTTTAGATGTTTCTGCTGTTGCAATAACAAATATAAATATGTTTTCAACTCTTTGGGGAGAAAGTGGCACAAATTCTACTTCTCATGTTGGTGCCATTTGTATTTGGGGGTTTCTTGGAATTCCTCAAGGAGAATCTATTACACTAACTTTGTTGACTATGCTGTCCTGCTATACAAAGATTTCACTAGAATTATATATTTTCCCTATGAGGCCATTGGGGTACTATTTATTTATTTATTTATAAAATATTTTACCAGGAAGTAATACATTGAGAGTTACCGCTCGTTTTCAAGTATGTCCTGGGCATAGAGTTAAGACAAATAATACATGTTTACAAATACAGTTACATAATGAGCAGGGTATACATTATATACAAGACATTGCATGTTACTAGGTAACATACACCTATAGTGTACAAAGGTACCAAAGTGTTGAAATGTTTGACAATTTTCATTCATAGAATGTTAAAGCAGCACAAAGACTACTACAAACAGTATAATAATGTTTGTTAACATTAGATTATCATTGATCAAAATGGTCAAAGTGTTATGGTCATATTATTAAGCACCACTATTTTGTATTTAAAAGCCATGGGTACCACTACCTCTTTTTATATACAAACTTACGATCCCAGTTTCTTTTTATGAACAAAGAGATTCATATTAAAATGCATCCCTTCTTTTAGCTTCAAGAGCATACATATTGTATAGACCTTTATAAATGAAGATTAAACAAGCTCTCCCTTTTGTTAAATAAGTTTACAATTTCTTCAACCAGGCACAGTTCCTATGCTTTCTTATGGCCCTTTGAACAGTACAACTTAGAACAGTGTCTAGTTATACTATGTACATTTCCATCTACATGACTGCGCTGCGATTGTGTTGCTTGTGCATTTATAAGAATGATCACATCCCATCAGCATTCTTGTAAACATTATAAAGTCTGTAACTATTAAAGGTTTCAGGCCTATATTTTCTGTTGCTCTTTAATCTTCCACTTTAAAATATGCTATACTGGGTTTTTTGTATCTTTGTGCATGTACAATCCTTGCATAAAATAGCCATTGCAAACACACTGTGGTGCTTGCGCGAGCCCACAAACTAGACCAGACCCCGGTATTGCGGTGGGAAGGACAGTGCCGCGCACCCACAGCAGTGGGGGCGTGCCTAGATGGCGGATTGTCCATGTAGCTAGGTCTGGGTTTGGAGAGAGAGGGTTAATCCAATATACAGTACTTGCCGGGGTCCTGGGTTATAGAGAGCTGCGTAGTCAAAGTCCGTAAGCCAATGGTTTGGAGTAGAGAAGACAGCGTAGTAGAAGTCCGTGAGCCTGGGTCATGGAGAGGAGAGGTAAATGTAGTAGAACGCAAGCCGGGGTCGGTAAACCAATGGTCAAACTGTAAGAGAAACTTGGGCAAGGCATGGCTAGACACGACTGAGGATCCGCACAGGGCTACACTTAGTTATGCTCAGCAAGGCATCTGAGCACTAGCAGGATATTTATGCAACAGGAAGCCAAATGCACAGGAGGCGGAGCGGAGCGCGGCCCCAGAGGAGACCGGGATAGGTGCAGGAGGACAAGGGGCTCATTAGGGCTTGACGCGCAGCTGGTGTTCGTTGCGCGATGTCACGCGTGCGTGCCGCGCATGGAGGAGGCGCGGCGCATCTGAGGGGGCAGAGCCAAGGTCCGTGGTGACCTGTAAATGGGACGGGGGCGCACGCTCTGTATCGTGAGCGGGGTTGCGCGCACCAGCGGAGAGAGGAGCGGAGACAGCGGCAGCTGCAGTACTTTGGGTAAGAGAGGAGGGAACACGCCGCAAGGGACATGTTCCCCGATTCCTCACATACACCCACTAAAAGTCAACTTTAATGTAGATGGCCCCTATTGAATATGATGTGAATCAGCTCTATACAAATACATGTATTTATCCTATATGTTCCTTCTGTGCTCTTTCTTTCTGCAACCCTCCCTTTTGAATCTACAGTGTGTAAAATAATAATAATAATAATATAGCATGTCATGGTACCCAGGGTTCTACATAGATTTATTTCAGACACAGGTACCTGCCTCAGAGACCTCACAGTTTCTGTAGCGCAGGTAGGTAAAGGGACTTACCGAATGTCACAGTGAGCTGACTTTGAGATTGGAATGAACTCCCTTCCTTTTGTCTGCATTTTAATATAAAAGGGATGATAACTGCCTCAGGAACTTCCATATGTACCACGACTAAAGAAAACATATATAAAATATTGTTCCACTGGTATCTTACCACAGTCAGATTAAGACAAATCTACCCTCTGGCCTCCGATCTATGCTGGGGAGGTTGTGGACAAAAGGGGGACATGGCCCATATTTGGTGGTCATGTCCAGAGATTCAGAAATATTGGACAACCATACAAACTATAATAAAAGAGGTCACTGACCTCACTATACCCATTGAACCATTAACCTACTTGTTGGCCAGGCCAATAGAGATTGCTGACCGCCAAACAAGAAAATTAATCTCCTTCATTCTTACAGTGGCTAGATGTGCGGTGGCCGCCTCATGGAAGAAGGTATCGCCCCCCCCGCCCTCCCCCCAAGCAAACAGTGAAAAAAATGATCCATAATGCTCATGGAAAAACTCTCAGCCTTTCTGAAGAGATCCACAACGTCCTTTTATAAAGTTTGGGAGCCGTGGCTGACCCAACCCACAGGATAGAAATCCTTATCCCTTATTAGGAGAGAAATAAAGATTTAGGGAAGAAAAGAGGCTGGACAGTATACGTTTGGTTGGATGGTAGAGGAGGGAAGGAACTCACTTCCCCCCCCCCCCTCCCTCCCTCCCTTTTTCTTTTTCTCCCCCTTTTCTCTCTCTCTCTCTATCTCTCTCTCCTATTAGGCTAAAGTTATGTTTAAATGTATGTACACTGTATAAATGCCTAATAAAAAATTTTGAAACAAAAAAAAAGGGATGATAACATCCTCTTTACGGGGTAGAGCCTCAGAAGGTCGCTAATTTATTAACATTCCGTTATCGCAATTTAATGTATCGATATCCGTAACGCATATTTCCCAAAGGTGCTTAGCGCAGCATGTCCTGGTATTTTCCTTAAAAATAATGGATCCTTGCAATTGAATGGACGTTAGACCTTGGATTCATATGCAAATCATATGGTAATGAGCAGTTTACCGAACAACTGAGATCCTCAGACCTCCGTTAATGTTAGCCCGCGATAATAAGGCTAAGATATTTAGCAGTGCCGGCCTTCGGCTTTGCGAGGCCCAAGGCAGCACACTGGTAGTGGGGCCCCCCCTGTGAAAAAAGTTCAGGGGACTTGAAGATCAACCTTCCTCCGGCAGCATCGCGGCATCATGACATCACGGCAGCATGTGACATCACGTTGCCTTGGCAACGCGTCATCATATGACGTCAAGGCTTCGTTTGATGTCGGACACCATGGCAACGCGATGCTACAGGAGGTGGCCCGGAGAAGGTAAGACCACCCATCTCCCCCTCCCCCAAAAAAAAACAGGCACACACACCCTACCTCTCGTTGAGAAGCGGTCTTGCCAGTCCAGGAGCCTCGCGCTCCTTCTTCACTCCCCATCTGTCGGCGCAGGGATCCAACTTCCCAACACATCGTAAAAGATATTATGGTTTTTAGTGATTAAAGTGATATGTTTGTGTGATCTAATATGGTAAATAATGAAATAATGAGTGTATAAAGTATGGGAGTACAGTAATGTATATCCATACATACCTGAACAATATAAATTAATATTTTATTTATATTAATATAACATTAAAATTGGACATCTTCCATTTATTTTAATTTTAATACATAGTTAAATACTTCAATGTTAGTATTCTCATGAGTAAGGGTAATTTAGTTAAACCCTTTGGCCAAAGCGTTATAAGCCTGCAGCCACTTCACGGCATGACCAGTATGTATTTTCATTTACCTCTGCTGGAGGGAGAATGGCCTCAGTGGACCTGTCCTGCATAGTAACATGAAAAAACCTGTTACTTAAAAAGTGGCTATGGGGTGAGCTTAAACCCTGGGAGGAGGGGCCACTAACCTCCAATAAACTGATACCAGTTGAAAATTTAAATTAATAAACAAACAATCCCAGCAAGACGTAAGCCCAGAACCCACCACATCCAGGGCCACCAACAGAAACCATGGGGGCCAGGGCAAATTAAAGGAGAAACCCCTCCCCCCCCTCCTCAACCCATAGCGCACCTACCACAGAAAAAAAAATAAACAAAAGACAGATACCCAATGCTACATCCAATGTGACAAAAGGCTGGGGGGATTCAGTATGGGCCTGCAGGGGGTTAAATATGGACTTGGGGGGGATTAAATATGGGCCTGTGGGGTTAAATATTGGCCTGGGGGCTACATATACACACATATATACAATGCTTGACAAATCTACTCGCCAAACCAAAAAATCTACTTGCCACCTAGCCCCGTCCAACTTTTAAAAAATTGAATAAATTCCTAATAAGAATTGTGTGTGGGACTGGCTGGCTGGGTGACTGACTGACTGTGACGGGAGCTTTGTGACAGGCTATGAATAATACACCACCAAAGATATAACTGGGTTGAACCGGACGAGACTTAGATATGATCAAATATAATTTATTCCTTGAAAAGGGTGAACACACGAGATATACAAATAACAGACAAAATATGACACTTACTTAAAGGTTAGGACAAGAAAGCCAGCAGGATACAGGATGGGCCATTTCTTCCATAATTCAGGTTCAGATGTTGGCATCGCAGCAATACATGAAGATCATGCATGAAGACATTTGAGTAAGGGTGGACTCTGACTTATATACCATTTCAACCCTTCTCTTACACTCAAGGCACCGAGCTGTCAAGCAAAAATCTCTTTGAAGGAGATTTTGGCTTCCCTGTAAGTGTGAAGACCGACACTTAAAAACCACTCAGCCCCTTTGTTCTTGCCCCTAGCATAAACAATCAGGACAGTTAGCTTTTGATCACCGGGCTATGCTAATTCTTGCAGGATGCTCTTCCTGCCTTATTTAACATAGCAGATGGAGTCTGCATTTTGCAGAGCAGACCCAAAACCCCATATACATTTTAATACCTACACATATTAAAATACCCGGTTCTGGTAGGTCCAGCAGGTCCAAACTTTCCAGACCTTAATGCCGGAAGTGGTACATTATAGGGTCCATATTTCAGCCCGCTACGACCTTCGGAACCGGAGTTATACAAATATCACATAAACCGTTTCATATTTTATTATAAAAATCTCCGCTAATAAGAAATCTCAGCGTTTCACTAAATCTCCATTGAAAACAACGGGCTCCGCCCACCATGGGTTTCAATGGAGCAACTCCGCCGTTGTAGTCAATGGAGTTTCCCGCCATAGACTTTCAATGGGGAAACCGCCGCCATTGAATCTATGAGAAAATCCACAAATCTTTACATTCGTCCACACTCCGTCTGGTTGGTCTGAGGGGGCTGGGAAGGGGCATGCATTAAAGCCGGAACCTTGGCTATATGCCACCCAAATTCCATCCCTCTGGTCATTCCAAAACCAGAGATATGGACTTACACATTTCAACATTTTACACTAAGTTGTTTTTTCGCCATGCGGCTTTTCCCCATTGGAATCAATGGCCAGTGCCACCATTGACAATGCGTGGCGCCCGCCGCCATTAGATTCAATGGTGCGACCCTCTTTCTCCGCTCGACCCTTTACGGGGGTCCCTCATTCCCGGACCCGTGTGGATCGTGTGTGGGGGTTCCTAGGGGTTAGGGACAGAAAGAACTTTATTCCCAGGGGCCCTAGAACCCAAGATTCCCACGCTAATTGTCGTTGAACTTGACCGTAGTGATTAAACTCTTTTAAAAGACATTGTATCTGCTTTTACGGTCTGCGGTTTGGATGGCTGCCAACCTGTTCCTCGAGGCCGACGTTGAGGAATCTCCATTGAAGTCAATGAGCCCATTGACTTACACTGGGAAACCGCCGCTCCTCCTCTCGGACGCCACCTGCTGGTTGTCGCTGGAAAACAGGTCCAAAACCGCTACTTCTGCCATCAGAAAGCATGGAGGCTCAATGGCGACCTATGGACGGCTGCAAAATGGAGCCTGAAAAGGCGGGAAAATTACACAAAGGGCTATAATCACTATTTTAACATTAACCCCTTCCCTCCCGCATCAACCCTAGTGTATGTGTGAGTGCAAACACCAGGATAACACAATACATTTACACAGGGGAATAAACATTTGGATATTGAAGCAAGGCAAAACACATTACTGGACCTCAGTCCAGTTAACCCCTTGCTTCCCAGGTGAGAGTAAAGGGTGGCCAAATGGGGTGTAACCCCTTTAATCCCGGGCCAAATCCTCTCTATCATGACACTGACTGACTGACTGGGTGGGTGACTGACTGGTTGACTGAATGACTGGGTGGGTTGACTGACTGACTGGGTGGGTGACTGACTGGGTGGGGGACTGACTGGGTGGGTGGTTGACTGGGTTGACACTTGGGTGGGTGACTTACTGCCTGGGTGACTGGGTGGGTGATTGACTGCCTGTGTGACTGGTGGGTGACTGACTGCCTGGGTGACTGAGTGGGTAGGTTGGTGACTGACTGTCTGGGTGACTGACGACCTGTGGGACTTTGGGTGACTGACTGCCTGGGTGACTGGATGGGTGACTGACTGCCTGGATAACTGGATTGGGTGACTGACTGCCTGGGTGACTAGGTGGGTGGGTGACTGATTGCCTGGGTGACTGGGTGGTTGACTGCCTGGGTGACTGGGTGGGTGACTGACTGCCAAGGTGACTTTTGGTGACTAACTGACTGCCTGGGTGACTAGGAGGTTGACTGACTGCCTGGGTGACTGAGTGGGTAGGTTGGTGACTGCCTGCCTGGGTGACTTGACTGACTGCCTGGGTGACTTGACTGACTACCTGGGTGACTTTGACTGACTGCCTGGGTGACTGGGTGGGTGACTGACTGCCTGGGTGACTGGGTGGGTGACTGACTGCCTGGGTGACTGAGTGGGTCGGTTGGTGACTGACTGCCTGGTGACTGGGTGGGTGACTGACTGCCTGGGTGACTGAGTGGGTAGGTTGTTGACTGACTGCCTGGTGACTGGGTGGGTGGGTGGGTGGGTGGGTGGGTGACTGACTGCCTGGGTGACTGGGTGAATGGGTGGTTGGCTGACTGCATGGGTGACTGGGTTGGTGGGTGACTGACTGCCTGGGTGACTGGGTGGGTGATGGACTGCCTGGGTGACTGGGTGCGTAGGTTGGTGACTGACTGTCTGGGTGACTGGGTTGGTGGGTGACTGACTGTCTGAGGGACTTTGGGTGACTGACTGCCTGGGTGACTGGATGGGTGACTGGATGGGTGACTGACCGCCTGGATTACTGGGTTGACTGACTGCCTGGGTGACTGGGTGGGTGGGTGACTGACTGCCTGGGTGACTGACTGCCTGGGTGACTTTGGGTGACTAACTGACTGCCTGAGTGACTGGGTGGGTGACTGACTGGCTTGACTGCCTTGGTGGGTGGATGGGTGGCCCCAATACATTTTTTTTTAAAACACCTCCCAATACATATACTGTACAAAATATCCCCACCACCCCAATATATAAAGTTCGTGAGGGCACTAGTCCCAGTGTTCAGGGCTCAGAAAAAACAGAGCGTGATGTATAAGTAAACTTGATTGAAGTTAGGGGTATCTAAATCATAAAAGCTGTGTGAGACTCAATGTGTGGTGCCTATTTGAAACATGAAATCATGTATGGAATCATATATAAGTCTCCATGAGCAGCTGACTGTCCATACATATATACCATGACCGGACTGTCAGCTAAATTCATAGGACAAACATAAACCATAAGGCAATAACAGCAACCAACAGAGTACTCACAGATACAGCAACTTAGTCCCCATGTAGAGCGTGCATCACGCTGGAAATAGCAAGATGAAGGCAGTCCGCCCCCCACCTCCTCACAATAAAAGGTTTTTAATGTTCCTAGTAGATTGCAGCTCCTTTTTGCTTCACTATTGCTGTGCTCCGCTTCCGGATTCCACGGACTGCCTTCACCCCAATATATATACCAAATACCGCCACCACCCCAATACATATAAATACACAACCACCCCAATACATATAAAATCCATACTTACCTTGGGAATGGTGTCAGGAGGGGAGGCAGTGGATGCACAGGGAGGCTAGTGGATGCGAAGGGAGGGCAGTGGATGCGGAGGGAGGCTAGTAGATGTGGAGGGGAGATAGTGGATGCATAGGGGGGCAGTGGATGTGAAGGGGGTGCAGTGGCACCCAGGCCATGGGACCACCGCACCCATCTTCCCCAAACATCCCTCCCCCTGCTCAAACAACCGCCAGCGGGCGGCAGCGGTAACGGGGGGCGCTCCGGGAGAGAACCGCACCTGCTGCACGTCACATTGGACCAAGGAGGGAAGCACCCGAGGAGAGCGGAAAGCCCTGCGCATGCCAACTGCGGAACAGAGGGGGACGTGCTGGGTCCAGCATCCACCCGCCAACTTTGTCTAAACCCCCGCGCCTACCACCCGCCCAGCCCTACCTGCACACCTACCTCCCGCCCCCCCACCACGCGCCTACCTCCTGCCCCCCGAGCGCCTACCTCCTGCCCCCCCCTGCACCTACCTCCCACCCCCTCCTGTCCCAACACGTGCCTACCTCTTACCCCAGGCAGCAGCCACGGGGACCAGGGGAGGCCAGTTTCGCACCCTCGAGCCTACCTCCCACCCTGGGTAGCAGCCATGGGGATTGGGGGGGATGTGCCAACGCGCCTGACTGAACCCCACTGGGGGCCCGGCCGCGACCGGCAGCAGGGCCTGACCAGAAGTTGGGGGAAATTTGCAGCACCGTGCGGCCGGGCCCCCCCCAGCCAGCGGGCCCGGAACACCAGCCCCGGCAGACCCCCCCTGTTGGCGGCCCTTACCACATTATATATATTTATATCAAAAGGAGTGCTACTGAGCGTGGCCAAATGTATACAACAAAAGACATATTGTAGCATACAGTATCCAACGCTACATCCAATGTGACAAAATACATAGTTGAATACTTCAATGTTCGTATTCTATGTATTTTGTCACATTGGATGTAGCATTGGGTATTTTTGTCTTTTGATGTCTCATATTATAATAAGATATTCATTACCTTTTGGTAACACTGTTAATAACGCTTCCTTAATAAGGTGCCTTAAAGTTTTACCAATGCGCATGTGCAGTGTTTTGCAAAACGCAGGTAACGTAATGATGGTGGTTTTGCTAATGAACTTTATTTATGCATATGATTAGCTTTGAGGATCCACGTTAAAGGAAGGAGAAATAACGCCCGTAACCTAATTAGAAACATAACATTATTTGCCCTCATTAAGCGACCTTCTGAGGATCTATCTCTAGGTTTTCTCTTGCACCTTTTCAACCTAAGTTTCTTTCTTTCTTGATACCTGCTGCACGAAACAGGAGACGGTTGGAGGTTAGTATTGCCCACATTTTCAAGATCGTAATTGCAGGGTAAGCGCAAAAGTCAGCTTTCTGTTCATTATTACCCTGTAGTGGAAGAGTGGAAAACTAATGCTTCTGAGACAGTGATTGTCTTGTTTCAATGGCACCCTGGGTGAAAAGTATTCAGTGAAATGGTCAAGATGCTGAGCTTTCTCAATATAATAGGTATTGAGTATTTAGAAAGTGTTTCAATACAATGACAAAGAAAAGAAATACACAATGTGTTCCAATCAATGTATTCCTATTTAATGGCAAGGTTTTTCTGAGTGGTCCACTGTGTAAAAATCCTGCAGTGAGTATTGTAAAGGTTTCTTTTTCAGAATCTTCCAGTTTATCTGTATAATGCAGCATTTCAGTAGTTATATTCGTGTTTGAGAAATGTCTTTGTGGATTTGTGATATGTTTTAATGTACCAACATAACAACTATTCATAGTTTTGACATGAGCTATTAAGATGTCACAACTTAGACGTGTCTTCAGTAGCTTCGCAAACAATGCTTCTTGTGCCCATCTTACCTGTGAATATGTTCTAATTGGCCTAAGCAATGTCCTCATAGATATACCATCAAAAAAAACTGAACTGGAATAGATCTGGGGAAAATGTTCCTTTTCTATCATCAACAACTCTAATAACAAAAATTGAAGCCCTGAAACTCTTACAATTCAATCCCATGGCTAAATTAACCATTGTCCCACCTCCTGCTTCCCACACAAACACAGTAATAACAGATCAATCATGCTAAAACATGATGAAGAAACCCTACACACAATATAGTATAGTAAGGGTCGATACTTTCACTGGTGTTTTGGACTTGGTCTTAAAAATGTTTTTCTGTTTTAGTTTTTAATCTAAACATTTTTAGAATTTGGGGGTTTTTTCCCCCCCCAAAAAAATTCAAAATGACAAAAAAAACAAAAAAGAATTTGTTATAAAATTCGATGCAGAGTTTGAATCGAAAAGCTCAATTCTCAAACTGCTTGAATCGGACTTCAAATTGAACACCGAATCCGCAAAGTTTGGATTTCAAACCCACAAGCATGCTCATCGTGACGGTATAGTACAGAACACATGCATATTATGCATTTTCATGAGGGTCTTTTAGACTTTCATCTATCCCACCTGAGACCCAAATAAATTAATGTCAGTTATGTAAAAATAGTGCAGTTATGGGAAAACATGCACTAGAGCAGGGGTGGCCCTCTCCTGTCCTCAAGGGCCACCAACTGGTCAGGTTTTAAGGATATCTCTGCTTCAGCGCAGGTGACGCAATCAGTTGCTCAGTCATTGACTGAGCTACCTGTGCTAAAGCAGGGATATTCTTAAAGCCTGACCTGTTGGTGGCGCTTGACAGGACTGGAGTTGGCCACCCCTGCACTAGATGTATCAAAGAAAAAAGTTATATTTGTTATATTTATTTATTTGTGGTAGTTGTCACGTCACATGGTGATGCTCATCACCACAGATCTATTGAAGTCATGGACCATAGTCTCAATCAGCTAGTTTTCCCAAAACACTCTTGTAGCAGCAAGTAACGTTCGTATGAATTCCATCAGACAGTGATCATGAAAACAATGTTGCGGTTTTTAATTTGTATTTTGGACAGCCAGGAGTATGAAGAGACTGGCGCCTAGGTGAGATTAAAGAGTCTCCAGTATGGTACTGTGACTTGTCACTAGGTGGCGATAGAGGGCAGTGTCATTGCAGATCCCCAGATAACGATGTATGAAGACTTTATTCTGCTTTATCATAGAATAGGGGGAAAATAACATCCATGGGGTTTGTTTTGAAGATATTAAGAAACACATTCACTCAATATACCTTAGCAAAAGTATGTAAAATTGTTTACAACGGCTCTACCAATGCATTGCCAGGATGTCTCTGTTTTCGTTTCAAATATAATTTGTGCATACAAAAAGGAACATAAATGTAATGTAAATATGGTTGTACCTTCTGTATAAACAAAATGCAGACTAGCCATAAATCCCTTGATTATAATAAAGGGACATTTCACGGAGTAGTGCCGTATTACAGCCCGTCCACCAACAATGGGGGAAGAGTTACACTAAACATGAACCTTCTCATTTGTGTTGGATTATACTAAATATCCCTATTAACGTCTCAGAGAAAGTGTAACTCCCTGTAGCCCGACCACACAGATTATATTACCAGGCATGCCAAGTAGATACTTTAAAAGACTGGCCAAACTAATCTAATTCACAGTAATGAACATAACATGTTGCACACACACACACACACACACAGAGGTAACTTCAATCATAATGACAGCTGTGTGACATTAACCTATGTATACTGTTGCAAACATGGTGCCTGTGAGTTCTGTAAACCACTGTGACTTTGTTTCCTTCCCATGTACAGTGCAATACAAGAACAAGGCGATCAGATCTGAATGGGTGACATGGAGTGAGTTCCCCCTCTCCCCATCCCTCCCACTCCCTGCTGAGTAGGAGGCAGGGAGCTCACACAGGAGCAACACGTGGGAGGAGGATGCTCCTGTCCTGGGGCAGAACTGGAAGACCCAGGCCACACGTCGGCGCCGATTGGCTGCTGCTAGGTGACGTAGGTCGCCCTCACGTGACAAGAGTTAAATGCCTGGCACTGCAGCAGTGAGCCACAGACAATCAGTACAGCGCCAACTGAGAGCTTACAGCAGCTGCTCCCCCGCGTTCCCTGCGCTCTACACAAGCCAAGGCAGCCTGCAGCTGGGATCATGCCTCCTGCATCCTTACACATATCCCCTGATCTAAGTTGATCTTTTTTTGTGTGTGTGCTTTGCTATTTTCACTCCCTGTGTTTTGCCTTTTTTTCCATTAATTGACATCTCAAGACTACTTTTTATTTCTTTTTTTTTTTCTTTTGATCAGAAATGACTGGTGTGTTTGACAGCCTAGTCTCAGATATGCATTCCAACCAAATGACCTCAAATAGTTATCACAGTCTGCATAAATCGCAGGAATCTCCTACTCTACCAGTGTCCACGGCCACTGACAGCAGCTACTACACAAACCAGCAGCAGCACTGTGGAGGGGGTTCTCCTTATGGACAGCTGGGATCTTACCAGTTCCATACCAGTGGCATCAACGGGGTCTCTTATTCTGCCAAGTCCTATGATATGGCTTATAATGGCTCTTACAGCTCCTATGGACCCTATGGAACAAGTCCATCTCCAACACACAACGAACCAGGTAAGATAGTTAAGAGTAGGTTACAGGTATTCTCATCTATCAATGTTTTAATGCACTGTCCTGTAAAAATGTCTCTTGCCCAGTCATGTTATTTGCCATATTACAAGGCTGGTTACATAATAAGTGTTGATTCTGCAAAACCAAGAGTACAATCAGTACAA
Source organism: Ascaphus truei (assembly GCF_040206685.1). NCBI lineage: Eukaryota > Metazoa > Chordata > Amphibia > Anura > Ascaphidae > Ascaphus > Ascaphus truei. The sequence goes on from NC_134489.1 coordinate 74,985,987, forward strand.
CTTTGTTGCATTTCATTTTCACCAGCTGTAATTTAGAAGCAATTATTGTGCCTTAGTGATAGATCAAACAGATGTTTTATTATACAATGAATATATGTATGCAGCAGATTGTCCTAATTATGCTAATGCCTATAGAAAATATGTTCTGCATCTACTTAAAGCTCATTTATTGTTAATTTGACATGGTTTGTATTGTTTTGATTATAGCTTATTATTATGTATTTAACAGAAAAGGAGGAATTGGAGCCTGAAGTCAGGATGGTGAATGGGAAGCCAAAAAAAGTCCGAAAACCGAGGACAATTTACTCCAGCTTTCAGCTGGCAGCCTTGCAGAGGCGCTTCCAGAAAACCCAGTATTTGGCTCTGCCAGAGAGAGCAGAACTGGCTGCCTCCCTAGGCCTGACCCAGACACAGGTAAGGAGCAGTTCCTAATAATAAAATTAGGGTGAAGAATATATCTTTATCATATCAAACTAATTCAAGGCATCACTGTAACTTATCTTATATCAATGCTACATGTCTCTTCCTGTGTGTGTGTGTGTGTGTGTGTGTGTGTGTGTGTGTGTGTGTGTGTGTGTGTGTGTGTGTGTGTGTGTGTGTGTGTGTGTGTGTGTGTGTGTGTGTGTGTATATACACATATATCTCGAATGTGTTTTTCAATAAATATATATTCTCTGTATATCCATATGCATGACACTTATTTTTTTTTACTCATAGTGAAATATTCACTTCTAATTATAAAGCAAGCTATTTCTGATCAGCATGTGCTTTTGTTTACTGCATGGCATCTTGTCTTTCCTTAATCATACAAAGGAATAGAACAGAAACAAAATACGAACATATATATGTTTGCTTATGTCAAATCCGAGATACGTTAAATTAATTTAATATCAGCTTCCATGCAGTGCACGTTTTTGTTTTTAATCTAGTGTTGTGTATTTATACTCAGCTGACAAACAATAAATGTCCTAGAATAATAATAGCATATTATAATGATATATATATAACGGTGGTGTGTTTTGTGTACTCAGTCCAGCACTGTCTAGAATACATGCATTTAAAAAAGATTGAAAAGATGATTACATCTCTTCCTTTATTTTATTTTTGTCAATTAGGTGAAAATCTGGTTTCAGAACCGCAGATCCAAGTTTAAGAAGATGTGGAAAAGTGGGGAGCTTCCTTCAGATCTGAACCCAATGGGCAGTGAGTCCCCCACCTGCAGCTCCCCACCTCCTTCTGCAGTTACCTGGGACTTTGGTTCACATCAGAGGCTGCAGGGATCAGGAACTGGCTCAAGTCTACAGCCCCCCAGCTCTGGATCCAGCCCCAGTGCCTTCCTGGGCAACTATTCCTGGTATCAAACTTCCAACCCAGCCTCACATCTCCAATCCAACTCAATACTGCAACAACAGCACCATCTCCACCATCATAACTCTGCCGCAGTCACTGCAGGGACTATATTCTAAGAGAAGACCTCTTCAGCCATCCTTTTTCCAGTGTACCCCAGTCAAGGGATGAAATGAACTGGAAAGCAACAGGCTGGAAAAAAATAATAACCCATTACAGGCAGAGGTCTTCTTTCTGTGTCACTGATCAGAGGTGATGTTGGGGAAAGCCTCAGGTTCACAAGTCACACTGGTGATCTGATGAATCATTTTACCACCAAGGCACAAGAGAAGCAAGGACTCACTAATGTATGGAAATAATGGGTGTCATTGCTATATTGATTTTTTATATATATATATATATGTGAAATAAACCCTTTCCTCGCAGTACGGGGTTTCAAGCAGGCAGGCTGCATATATTTTGGTAGAATTCCTATTGTTTTGGTAAATTTGCAAGGTGATCAGTAATTAAGGGGACACAAAGACAACGCAGTGATAAAACAAAGCATTGGATCTTTAAAAAAAAATTGCTGTATTACTTGAGAGTATAATACATTTCCATATCTCCCTTTCTATCACTAGCAAGAGAGTGTAATCACTGTGTAATGATTGCATCCCAAACCATTTGTAATTCATCCTTTACCCATCTTAACCATATTTATACTTGCCTAAAATATTATTAAACCCAGGGAGACATTTTAATAATGGGAAAGATATCCTTCCTTGCTAAATAAAATAGAGTCTCATTTCAAATTGTAATTTATTCACTTAGTTATTTAACTGTAATCGGTCAGATCGCAGTATTTGTTTTCCTATGGATCATCATATCACCAGTGCAGTTTAATTTTTTTTTAAAGGATTAGGTGCCTTTTCGGATGACCTCATTTTTGATGTTAACAGATGATTTTTATATGTAGATATAAGGAACCCGTGTTTAAATTATCTTTTTTAATAAAAAATAATAATAATAATATGCAGAGGTATTCTGCATCAAATGCTTGTAAATACCGTTGTCTGTGTACATTTTTCTTCTTGAGTTTATTTGTATTATTGACTTGCAAAAAAATGAAATAGCAAAATGTTAAAAAAAAAAAACAGATTTGTCAAATATTCCCCTACTCTGTGTAATTTCCATTTCTAATTTTGTTGACCTCCTACATTACAAAGCTACTGATTTTCTTTCATGAACAAAAGAGTATTTTGGTTATTTATTTTGGAAACATCCTATCCGTGTTGTCACTTTTTGTTTCTTTATCTAGAGCCTATTTAAAATAAAATATTGTTTCGACTGCATTCATCTGCACTGGTTTCTTCTTATTATTTTTTTTATTATTAAATATGCATTACATATTTGTGTCCCAACCTTACATTATTTTTCTGGATGAGGTTGCAAGACAACCCACAAGCGGATAGCACTTAAGACACCACATTTGTTACATTTAGCTGATACTTTTTGTTGAGTAAATGCATCCAGTGTTTTCTGCAGACTTTTTTTTTTTTTTTTTAAGTTTGTGGCTGCTGCCTTGATCTTTCTTAGCCATTAAATTGTGCCCTCGGAAGTGGGCGGGACCGACCATGAATCAATCCGAAAAGAGCTCACAGTCCCAGACTGAGCCACGCCCAGCACCCGGACCTGGCGCCAGAGACATTTAGCCTGGGTCTGTCGGCTGGTGACGTCACTGCCACGCCTCCTCCCCACCCCACTATAGAAGTCTTGGCACAGAGCAAGCCAGTTTATCCTGCTGCTCCCACGTTGTTTGTGTATGTGCTGGTGCTGGGTGTCGTCCGCTGTACCTACCTTGTGCCTGGTTTCTTTTTAAAGCCGCCTTAAACCTTGCTGACCAGTTATGCACAGATTATCAGGGACAATATGCACCACTCCTAGTTGTGAAAATGACATCATTCCTAGTACAGTTTTATGTGAAGTCTCTGATAATCTGCAGACATCTGGTAACTTTAATCTCCATTTCTACAATTGAATTGTTTATTTACTTCTTTATTTTTTTTAATTATAGGCACCCCCCCTTGATAATTGACACATAAGGATGTAATCCCAGAAGCAAAAGTGCTTCTGAGAGGGTAACAGATCATTTATATTACTCAACTATTTTACATACAAGTCCATGGTGTACACTTCTGTTAGACAGTATATCTCCTCAATGAAATAGATTTGAACAAAGAAACTTTGAGTTTTGTATTAGTATTATGATAGTAGTATTATCATTATCAAATTGGTAAAACATTTTCTTGGTTTCTTTATATTCATGGCATGTAAAAAAAGAAACACTTGTGTATAGATGTTACAAGACTGACACCCAACATGCCATTAAAATACTGTGCATAACGTTAAATTAATATAAGGTGATGTCAGTCTGGTAGGTGGAAGATAAAGGTGAGACCGCAAAGGGGACAAGGCCAAGGTGTAAGTGGAGAGGATCTGGCTTGTACAAAAAGATGTCATACACATCCCCTTCTCCCTTCCCCCTAGTTAGGTAATTTTTTTAATTATATGTATTAAAGGTCCACAATTAAGAAATGTATGATGGAATTTCTGTACGTTGTACCAAAAATTCAATAAAAATGTAAGTTATAAAATAATATATATTATACATAACATCCTTATTCCTACAGTATGGAATATATTGCAACTCATTGCATTGCAGGTCTAGAAGTGAAGGATTTAAAACTATATATATAATTTTATCTGGGTGCTGGAAGACCTTAGAACAACTTGTTCAGTATAAATATGTATTATTATAATCAGGAGCCTTTGATTTTGCTCTGTTACACGTGGCTTGTTTATACAATACAATAGAAAATTATATAGAGTTCCCTAGCATTTACATGAGAGACTCCCAATCACATGCACTATTGCCCTGTTGGATAAAAGATTGTACTCATAGAACACTGTTTTAAAAAAAATGCATTGTCTAATATGTTATTATACAGTTTTACATATGCTCAGGTTGGGGGACATGTGTAAATATACCCACTTAGAAAAAGCATTGAATATTAATAAATGCACTTTTACATCTCCTGTGTCAGTAAGTCTACCAATATACCACTCAGATTGTGAGCTGTACAGATGTGGGTCCCCATTTGCCCTATGTTGTTTACATGCTGCTCTTATACCCATTATTTGCACTTGATCTCCCCTATATTGATTATTTTGTAAAGCATTGCACACCCTGTTGGCGCTATATAAATAATTTTATACAAACATTAAATCTAGCATAGGTTGAACTTGATCGACGCATATCTAGTTTCAACCTCATCTGCTATGTAACTATGTAACATACATTAAGTTTTTCTGTGAGTTTTTAGAAATATCGTAATAAACATGTATTCACTCAGGCTGCACATTATTACATCTGAAAATATTAGCACTTTTTAATAATTTTTAAAGAATTCCAAATACAATTCGTTAGCTAGAATAAAAAGTCATGTTAATATTTGTATAAATACAAGTGTATGAACTATTATACGGTTTCAGTCTGGTTCAATTTATGGGTCAATAGCTATAAACCTAAAACCCGGGATTCATGCACAAATGGTCTGTTGTCATATATCTGATAGTACTACAGTGCTGATATGATATGCAATATAATGTTATCTGTTATGAATAGCATATATTGTATTGCTTTGCAATGTACTAATGCGTTTGACAAATTCACCAAACTAATTTTTTTCAAACAGACAGTCCTTTAAAAAAATGTTTATATATACATCATTATTATATAGAGTTGAAGATGTACATGGTTCCTTATTGACATAGTATCAATACATAATATACAAGATATAATACAAGGAAATATGATACATTATTGGGATTAGTGCACCTGAAAAGGTACTGTAAACACTTGGGGAATAGAGGCCTCGCTAAATGAGCAATAACTACATTTCCTTTGTAATGGTGCAGTCCATAACACAAACAGTAACCAAAGGAGATTATCTCAACAAAAGTAACCAAAACAGTGTAACCATTCATTCAGCAGAGCAGCAAGTTGTAGGAAATCCTATGGTCATCTCACAATGGCCATTAAACAAAACAGCCCAAAGTTTCCAGGGTTCCCCTTTTATCAGAGAAAAGTGGCAATCAGAGGAGTTGGTACCTGTACAAAACATACGCCTTTTTGCTGATGATGTGCGATTCCCCATAACAAGTTTTTGAGAAAGATACACAGATGTGAAGTAATCTAAATGGTTATTAAACTTAAGAAAGTCACGTTGTTGTTCCCCCCTCAAAAATCGAAAAGTTACAAACAGATATGGAGCCTGGAGTTTCATGTCTTAAAAGTGAATCACTTTACAGAGCATGAACATGTTATTGAAATGTAGCAATGTACATCTTCAAAATGTGTGGAAGGCTTAACTGGAACAGGTTTCACAGTTTACATTATGAGCCAGGCGTACACTAGAGCAGGCGTACGCTAGAGCAGGGGTGCGCAAACTGGAGCGACGCAAGATTTTTTTTGGGGCGTGGGCGCAGCGGTTACAGAGCCCCCCCCACTCTTCAGCGTGAGGCCTCTGTAACTCACTTACCTTAATTCAGCCAGCTTTGGGCGACGCATCCCCATGGCAACGCGGTGTCAAATGATGCCACAGGGTTGCGTGACGTCACATGACACCAGATTAAAGTTATGGGGGGGTATGACACTGGGGGAGAGCACGTAGAAAGTTTGCACACACCTGGACTAGAGGCCTGCTCTTTATTTCAAAGAAATCAAATATTTTGACAATGTTGTGCAGTCTACAGTTATCATTGTTACATTTGGGATTTTTTACACACCTGTTCAAACTGAGACTATGGCAGTTACACATCAACAATATTGATGAAATCCTTTGCTGCCAGTGAAACCAACAAATGCATCCTCAATATAAGACGGATATAACTTATAAGAATTCAGGTTGTTATGGTCGAATGAACAAGAACATAACAAAACATGCCACAATAATGTTTCTAAATGTATCCAGGAGTTATCTCCACATCCAACTGAGAAACTGTTTAGGTTGGTTCAAAAACTAACAGGGCCAGACAAGTTAAAACACTTTGTTGCCAGTGGGACCTACAATACATATATAAGTAACTATGACATAGTAATATTGTATACTAATACTGTATTACTAATGTTTATTTATACCCTTCTTTATAAATTGTAAACTCCTTGGGTCAGGACCCTCCTCACATACTGTAACAATGTATTTATTTTAAAGCAGCAATACTACCTTCCAACTTTTTTTCTTTTTTTATTATTTGTATATGTAAAGCATGTGACAATGTATAATTCTACATTCTTACCTCAACTGGCAATCGTCTGGTGCTCCTGTTATACAATCTGTCAGAATCATGAATGTGTGCTTAACATGATGGCTGCTTAAGTCAGTGTAACTCAGCAGCTACAATGTATCCTTAGGCTTGTTTAATAGTAGGTGCCTGTGAGAACGCACGTGCACGTGATGCACACTGTTTGTGTGTATGGTGGTCTGTGGTGCCGGGAGCGACAAGTTTGCAGTGGTCTGTGTGTGTGTGTGTGTGTGTGTGTGTGTGTGTGTTTGTGTGTGTGTGTTTATGTGTAATTTATTATATATATTTTAAATGTAAAAAAAAAAGACACGTTGGTAATAAGAATAAAATATTTATTAACATTGTGCACAAATACTAATTACAGCGGCGGAAGCAGCGCAAATACTTACTTTTTGAGTCTTCCCCGCTATCGCCCGGCTCCACGCTCACTGCCGTGCACGCGCACGGACCTAGCATACAATGGTTGGCTAACCACAGCCAACTATAACTGCAGCGCACGGCGCAGCAAGCGCGCCCACTATATTACGGGCCTTATATTACTAAAGTAACGTTATCTATTGTTACAGATTACAGCTCGAACGTTGGCAACAAATTATCACAAATAGGAAAGTGTTGCAAGTATCTTGCACTGCTTGGGAGGTGGGCTCAAACCTGCTATAGAAATCAAAGGATGTGTTAAAACTCATTAAAAATGGCATTAAGAGTTGAATAAAAACAAAAACAGAAAAAAAAACTATTATCACAACTAATACCACAGACCTGATTTTTTTTTTAAACATTAGGTTTTACGTTTTGCTGCTTTTATTTTATGGGGAAGGGAAGAGGCTCTGTGGAATATGTAAGCGTATTATAAATAAATGATAATAGTTATATATAATATTATAAACTGATTCTTTTCATCCTGTGTTTGAAAGGTGAAAAGCACAGTCTAGGTTGCACCTTCTAATAACAGAGCATGTAAACCAAAAAACATGAGCCATAAAAGCTTCGTGCTAAGTGCTTCAAGGGGTTAACTTAACGCAACTATGAACTGAGAGTCAAGAAAGACACACAGAAAGGGGAGTCGCTAAGGATCTGCAGCAGACAAGATGATTAAGGAGTTCTTAAACCGGAGAGCCCCAGGCAGGGAATGTGAGGAGATGAAGGCACGGGACAGGCCTCGGCAGGAGCCACCCAGCCAAGTGGCGACGATTGGGGATGAGCTGAGCTGGGTGGGCCGGGAAGGGCAATGGGAGGGGCGGGGATGCGGCCCGGGGATGAGAGAGGATACAGTATATAGGTGGGTCTGGTAGGCGGTGGTGTAGAATGCTGGCGCCTGAGTGCAGTGGTGAGCGCGGCCGCACGCGAGGGGGCGCCGGTCTGAATCCTCACTATAGGGAGGGGACTGTGCTAAACTTGGTTTGGCAACTTAACACGATGAAGAGTTTCAGACTCCGTGGAGTCAGCACTCTCTGTGCTGCAGTCTCCCTGTTGAACGCTGGTCTCAAAGTGCCAGGGGCTAAGCACTTACAACTCTGCTGCTGTCTAGTTGAACACAGGGTTCTGTGATCTTTGTGTGTCAAACCTTCCAGTTGCTATAGTGGTGAAAACTATAGAGATGTTACTGTTCAAAAAGCTGGTGTTTTCTGGTCTTTGCCAAATGTATTTTGCTAGTTATTTTGCATCAGTATTTAGGGGGAGGTATACATCTGGTGATGTTATTATTTTATTTGCTTCAATGTGCTTTTTTTACTTGATAAATCTGGTCAGTTTCTATTGACAGTGATTGAATTTCTTATCTGGTATGGGGAGTATTGGATCAGTATATAGCAGGGATCTGGTGCCCCAGTATTTATTGACAGCACAATTTTCTTTTATAAACCGGATGTTATTATCTTTGTACATCAGCATTGTCACTGGATTTCCCTCTCCTTTGATTAATCTCATGCTATTTTTCTTGCAGTAGACATTGCAGAGG